>NC_068982.1:161943265-161946133 GCF_001194135.2 Octopus bimaculoides
ATTAGAAATAAATATGTATAAAATTCTCTTGGAAATTTATCTTCATACCCTGCTGCTGCTGTGTGTGTGTGTGTGTGTGTGTGTGTGTGTGTGTGTGTGTGTAGTTGCTGTTTAACCCCAGATAAGCCTTAATCCAGCAGTCCTGTAATTAAAAATGTTTTGGTCATGATTATTCCATAATTGTTTTTCATACATAAAGTAGCTAGGATTATATTATCCCAAGAGATTTGCATGTTATTTCTAGTAGGATCTTGTAAAACCTCCTGTTTTAGTTGCAGTAGGGGATAATTGGGAGAGAATACTACTGATAATATTCAAGTTTCAACTACTGTAAGTTAGTAGTTGAACAGAAATTCCAGTATGCAGAAATTTTGGTTCTGGATTGGGCAGGGTTTAGGCAGGTGTATAAAGCATTGAAACAAAGAGTGTCAGTGGGATTAGTGAATTTAAGTGTTGTCACATAAAGTAACAAGATTGTTAATGAGTAGCAGAAGAGATAGAGATGATAAAACAATTTGATCCTACTTCTGCTCAATCATATATAACTGCACTTGCTCATCAATGTTCCAGTAGACCTACAATTGAAAGTGTTCTCGTCATGACTATTTCACCTTTTATTTGGACAGTGTTTCTAAAACTACATTAGTCAATGTGCTCTACCTTTTCTTAAAGGCAGCAAGGTATGATTAAAGGGAGATTTGGCTGATATTTTGCTGAACCCTCTGTCAGTGGTTATGTGTGTGAATGAGTGTTCACTGACATGTATAATTATCAAATCAAAACTTTTCTTGGATACCTTCTACAATTGGTAAAATTTTATCCCTTGTCTATGACTATTTGAAAATACTCTACAAATTTATCTTAATTTTTCTTTGACTCCATTTATGGAGTCATTACTTTCCCATTTGTTGAGAATGGATCAGCAATATTTTCTTTATGCTAACCCAGGATATCATTAATATATAATAAACAGGATAACATTTTCTTTCCTCATCTAGTCTGTCAGTCACATGATACATCAGCTGGTCTTTACATTTAGTCCCTTATTCTGACAGTTTTAACATCAAATTAATTAACTATAAAATTTTAAACTAGGCACAATGTGGGTGATGAGTGTAGAAAATTAAATTGGCTCCACTACATAACTGGTGCTTATTTAATCTATCTCAGAAAGCCGAAATGTCAACCTTTGCAGGATTTGAAATCAGAACATAAAGTTACACATCTAAATACTGAAGGGTATCAGATATTCCACTGATTCTACCAATCCATAATGCTTAATTAGTTAATCGATTAATTCATCATCATCACTTAATGTCCATCTTCCATGCTGGCATGGGTGGGACGGTTTGACAGGAGCCAGCCAGACAGAAACCTGCACCAAACTTTTGCAACTGTTTTGGCAGGATTTTTATAGCTGGATGCCCTTTTTTAACACCAACCACTCAGTAGAGTGGCCATAATGCTTTTTATGTGGCACAAGCACAGGCGAGGTCAGTTTTGGCAAGGTTTTTACAACTGGATGCCTTTCTAAACACCAACCACTTTACAGTGTGGACTGAGTCACCAAGTACTTGCAAGAAAAGAAAAATCTCTTTTGAGAGGGCAGTGGGTATTGGAGGAGATGATCTAGTGTCAGATGATGAAAGGTTATAGTGAGTTAAAGAGACAGAAACAGGTGTCTTACTGTAGAGGAGGTACAAGGTTACCAGGCTGGGGAGGGAGAGAGAGAGAGAGCTCAGGAATGAAGACAAACAGGTGCGCTGCTGCAAAGGAAATGCATGATTACCCAACCTGAGGGAAGTGCAGGGAAAGGAGAGAGAAAGTGGGAAACTAGAGATGGTGGCAAAGTGTTGGGTATTCTCAAAAGGGATGGGGATCAGAATATAAATGGGATGGTGGAGTAAAGGAAGAGAGAGACATAGATGGTGACAAGTGCCAGGGCATACCCTTGAGGTTCAAATATCATAATATAAGTGGCAGGATATTGTGAGGAAGCATGATTAGAGAGTGTGGAGGGCAAGGGTGGCGTAAACCTGGGTATATATAGAGTCAGTGGGGCTACCGGATAGCAATAATACAGAGGAACAGGGCCATGAGAAGAGGATTGGAGAGTGAGAGGTAGGCTTAGTGTATGAAGGAGGAAATGTGAGGAAGAGAAGAGATGTAGATTGGTTTGTTGGGGTAGGATGTGTGAAAAGTTTTCTTGTTACGTGTGGGTGGAACACATAGGTCAAATTAATAATAATAACAATAATAATAATACTATAGGCACAAGGCCTGAAATTTAAGGGAAAGGAATAATCAGATTGACCCTAGTGCTTGACTGGTACTTAATTTATCAACCTTGATACGGTGAAAGACAAAGTCAACCTTGGCAGAATTTGAACACAAAATGTAAAGACAGACAAAATGCTGCAAAGCATTTTGCCCAGCATGCTAATGATTCTGTCAGCTCACTGCCTTACTAATTACAATAACAATCTAATTATACTGGTGTTCAAATTCTGCTGAGGTCAACATTGCCTTTCATCCTTTCAGGGTTGATAAAATAAGTACGAGTTGAGCACTGGGGTCAATGTAATCAACATACTCTGAAAGGACAGCAACAACAATAATGGTATCATCTAAAATAGGAACAGTAATTTCACTGGGTTGATATGTAATTGAAGTAAAGCAGAAAATGTAGTGCAATACTACAGCATAAAATAATTATAATGTTAATAATAATTAGCAGTCATTCTTGTATGGTGGTAAACTTCATTCCATATCAGAATAATGTGCACTGGTTTTGTCAGCAAAGACATCATTCCTTTAAATTTCTTCCTTCTCCATTTTTCTAAATCTTTGTAATTGAGAAATCCTCAT
>NC_068982.1:161946143-161952815 GCF_001194135.2 Octopus bimaculoides
CACTGGGGTCAATGTAATCAACATACTCTGAAAGGACAGCAACAACAATAATGGTATCATCTAAAATAGGAACAGTAATTTCACTGGGTTGATATGTAATTGAAGTAAAGCAGAAAATGTAGTGCAATACTACAGCATAAAATAATTATAATGTTAATAATAATTAGCAGTCATTCTTGTATGGTGGTAAACTTCATTCCATATCAGAATAATGTGCACTGGTTTTGTCAGCAAAGACATCATTCCTTTAAATTTCTTCCTTCTCCATTTTTCTAAATCTTTGTAATTGAGAAATCCTCATCATCATAATTGCTCTGGGTGTGTGTGTGTGTGTGTGTGAGAGAGAGAGAGCACAAAGTTTTCCTTTTTGTCATCAGGGTGGGTAGAGGTGATGTTATTACAGCTGAGTACCCTTCCTGCTGATAAGCACCCAACCAAGAAGTTGGGAAAGTGAGTTGACTGAAATCCAAGGGTATATGATAATGATGATTGCTATGTGTGAACTGGTGACCTCGTGGTTAGTAGTTTAGCAAATTTACTGCAGTGTCATTGTTAAAAGAAAACAGAGATATTACTGCAAATTAGTTGTGGCAAAACATTTATTAACTTAATTTTAATTTCTGCAGACAACTTCATTATTGTAATTAGAACTAATAGTTGTTGAATTAGTTTTTGTAAAATATGTATAATCATGTCAAATTGATAAACTATGAAGTATCTTTCAGGTACACTGTTGAGAGCTTCCTGGTTGTCATTTAGCTTCAATTCAACCTTAATTCAGAAGGCCTTATCTCCTCTTTCTCCTGGATGTAGTGTATCTAGGATTACATCATTCATTGTGCTCCACCTTTCTTTAAGTCAACAGGGTGTGATTTGAGGGAGAATTTGCCACTATTTCTCACAGGTTTAAGTGACTGTATAAGAGGTTCCCCTATTGGATTGTTAAAAAGTTTTTTGCTTTTTTATTCATTCTGATTGAGACCAGTAAATGAATGAGTCTCTTTCTTATATCTATTACAGCATATATAATTATAGATATCCAAAGAAGGAACCTGGTCCAATAGATACACAGCTACATGTCTGCTCAACATGTGTGATATAGCAACTAAATTTTTCTCATATTATATATTACAATCTTGAGGAAAGAATACATTGGATAATGTAGATTTACATGAGCTAAAAAGATGGTTTTCAGCTGAAATACCATCGATTATTGATCAGTTCAGCCAGAGCTGACTGGTGAATATACAACAATGATATTTTTAGTTTACTTTCTTTTTTTGTCATAGGTTTGGTCTAAACAAAGACTCTGTATCCAGTTTCACTGAGACCTTTGAGGTTCATGCCATTAATGTTTCTTTTGAATGATGGTGCAGGAAAACAGTGGACAAGCTCATCTGGTCTCATTAGCTGAACTTATGTAGAGCACCTTACCTGAAGTAATCCTACAATGTAAAAAGACAAAAACAAAAACAAACAGTAGGGAGCTGACTGGAAAGAAAATTGAGTGAGTGTGGAGAGAAGAATAACAATGAAGTATATTCTTCTGTTTCAGTGAGGATGTCAGGCGCAACAGGAAACTTTTGCAGAATATCTTCATTAAATTTGTACTTAGTCTAAAATGGTGCCTTAGCACTCCTGTGAATTACATATTATTTGAAACTATAACAATTTGCTGATCCCAATACTCCTTGTATTGTCATATTCAACACCACTTAGATTTGATTGTTCTGTCAAGTTATGTTGTAGTAATTCTGATGCATGGATGGTTGAGCCATTAATGTTTGTTGATACCTATGGTGCATAGTCCGGTTTCTACATCATTTAAGAATGTTACAACTACCTTGTAGACTTATCCTTTTATCTACATGTAAATGTAGATACTAATTCTTCAGGCTATAGAAAACATCTCAAGTCATATGTTATTGTAATAAGTTAATCAAAAATACTCACAGGCTGATTCTGTTGATATGGTTGATGTTTAACTTGAATATCTATAAGTTATTGTCTTCAAGAAAAACACACACCTGCTTCAGTGACTTGCCAATTTGAGTTTAACCCTTTAGCATTCTCTTAAATGTAATGCTTATTTATTCACATTGTTTTGAATTTATCATGAATTATCTTATAACTTTGAGATTTTGATGCTGTGGTAGTTTAGTTTTAGAATGATATTGTAGAGTAGGTGCGAAAGGCCTGATTTGGTCAGTTTGAACATAAAGCAGGTAGAATATTTTTGCTGGATGTGGCTGATTTAAATGCTAAAGCGTTAAGGATGTCATTTAACCTATGATATAAAATAACAGTGCATATAAAAACTCTGATCTCTATGTGTATATACATAGAAACGCATTCAGTTTTATGCAGAATGTAAATAAAGTAACAGTGGGTTTCCAAGTTTAAAGCATTGTTTCTTCTCTCATGAACTCCCTATAAATAATACTCAGGAGAAGCCACACCCATTTCTCTATAGGCCATAAATTGTTGACATGCACATTTTATATGATATTTCAGCTTCAGTTCCTTATTTTTATTCAAGGAAATGTGTAAAATGAGATTTCTGCTGGAAATTTGAACTCATTTTCTTTTCTGCTTTACTTCAATTACATATCAACCCAGTGAAATTACTGTTCCTATTTTAGATGATACCATTATTGTTGTTGCTGTTCTTGTTATAGAAAGTCTATTTAAACTTGACACATCTACTACATACTTGTCCAGTAATGTTTTCTCACATCCAATTTAGTTTGGGTGTGTAATTATGCCATAATTAGGTAAAGTAGGGGTTTTTTTTTTCTTGAACAGAATACTTTCTCTAATCAACAATTAACTAATGAATTCATATTTTTCTAATTTTGTTAGTTTTTGTTGTTATTATAAACATTTATAAAGTTTCTTGGACTATTTGATACAAACTTGTCATAATCTTGATTGTACAATTTTGTTCTTTATTTAATAGTTTTATATAACCAATATCGGCTTTTATTTTTGGATCCTGTAGAAAAGCTGATGTTGAAGAAATGATGATGATCACAAGTTTAATTATTACTTATAATTCATTGATTGATTTCAGAACACAATAACAAATGCTGATAAACTACTAGCTGCTGCTGATGAACTTGCTCAAACTGGTGAATGTGATCCCAAGGAAATATACAGTGAAGCCCAGGAACTTGAAGAGCGCATGCATGATTTCATCACTGCTCTGGAAAGGAGAAGGGCTATACTTGATATGACTGTCTCATTTTATACACATGTTCATGAGGTAAATATGATCATTTTGCATATTACATATCAATTAGTCAAGTTTCCTCCTCCTCTCACACACAAACCTTCTCTTTCTATTAAGAACCTTCTCCACCTCAGAAAGAATAACAGAAATTAAAAAAATTAAAAATAACCACTCCCATTTCTAGTTGTAAAAGAATATTCAAATGTAATTAGAAGAGTTAATGGTAAATGAGCATTCACATCTTTAACTCTTTTGGTACCAATCTACCTGGAATCACCTTTGATTCCATGATACATAACTGCATTCTTATTTAAGCTACATTTTCTTAATCTTATATAAGAACCTTTTGTTGTATTGCAATCATGCTAGCTTAATAACAAAAAAAATTATTTTACTTAATCTTTCTGACTGATTATTTAAAAAAAGACCCAAAAGAATTGAAGCACTCAGAGTGTGTATTACTTTTATGATAAAAAAAAGTTGAAGTTATTTTAATTTTCAATTAGTGCCTTTTTTAGTTCTACATATTCTGATGCCTGTGTACACAGCTACACTCTCACTGTACCTCATCCTCACACCCATGTATTTGGAAATGGAGTCGCAGTGTTTACTATGTGACTTGTTGCATGTTAATATTTTAATCATGTCAACTGTTTTATTATGTTTTTCCTGTTTCCAAGTCAAGTCAAATATTTTCCACTTAATTTGTATTGCAGTATATAAAAATAACACAATTTTACTCTGCTTAACTCTTCTTGTTTTCTAAATTTTCTTCTTGTGATAGAATTAATTTTAGAATTTAATAAAATGAACCAAATTCTATAAAGAATGTTGAGACAGCTAAATGGTAGTAACACTATAAACTCCTTGATCAAGCATCATTATCTATTACCTTTATTCTCTTGTTGAAATTCCATCAAGAATAAAAGAGACCATGTACCATTATGTAAATGAGTTGTATCTGGTGCAGTGTTATTTACATTTTAATAAGTAGTATTCTGCTGCTCTCACACAGCATTTTGGGAAAGTAAGGTAAGTGAATCTTGATGGTTTTGTTAAATAACAAGACCAAAAAGTTTATTTCAAGCTACTGAAAAGGCCCTCATAAGACCTAAATATCACAGTATGACTAAATGCATAAGTCTATGATCATATATTTATTTAGTCATAGCTTATATTGTATTAGTACTCTGATAAATAAAATCACAGACAACAGTAGTTCATCTCTGATAAAGTAGCCATACTCTTCTAGTTAACTTTCTGAGACTACATAATGCATGTACTTCTCTAATTCCAAAGATACCCGAGTAATCAAAGATGGGAATATTCATAACTAGAAAATTAATTTTAAATTGTAGTAAGGTGGTCTCCAAACATGAGGTATGTATTACTGACAATAAATGTATGTTTTAAAGGAGTTAAAATTACATTTATTAGCTGTTTAATCCAGGTTAAACTGATTGACAAACTTAGGATCATAGTATTACAGATATAACCACCTAATCTTTTTAGGAGTATCCACAACTACATTATCTTAGGCATCCTCTTTATTTTTTTGAAGATGATAGGGTTTGCAATTTAAAGGAGATTTGCCTGTTGGTTAAATAATCTAGATGATTTTGAAAGTATCACTAAGCAAACAACTTGTTTTGAGAGGCTTCAGGTATAAGTGACGAACTGGAGATCTTCAGAGTAAATAATATTAATTTCTAACATTGGTACAGAGCCACAAATTGTGGATGAAAAGAAGGGTTCAGTCAATTAAAGGATAAAATTAACTGTAACAGGGTTTGAACTTAGAATGTAAAAGGCCATGATTAAATACCTAAATGTATTTATCCAAGTCTTAATGACCTTGCCTCTCCACAACTTTAGCACTTATTGTATACTGGAATTTTTCATCAAATTTTCACCATTATTAGAAGTTACCACACTGCTGTGTTATTTCTTCCAATATTTGTGACCTTAAACACTTTTCCTGGATAGAATAACTTTACATGTGATTTCCACGTTGTAAACCAATGAAGCCCTCCAATGGTTTTACTTGCTGCCTAAAACAGTGTACTGTACCTCTTCATATATCAATTTACAGCTTTCTGGGCAGGTTGTTAAGTTATCTTTGTAAAGGATACTTAAAACTCTGTTGGTGGAATCAAAGCTTTTTAACCTTTTTGCAACCGAAGAAAATCCTAGAATTTAGGGTGTTGAATTTTAGACAGTTTGTTGTAAAGCTAACTAGTATGCATATTGTAGGTTAATGTACCTTCATGCATCCTACATCCTTCTCCAAGTTATATATCTACAGGAGGATTTGAACTTTGCTCTGCAAATTAAATACTTTTGAATTTGGCAGTGTTTCTGCTTAGAGTAGAGTGCTATTCTGTCCTATGGTACTTATTTGCAGTTGTCATAACTGATGGAATACCACTTTTTTTTATAGTGATTTGGAATCACTTGCCAACCCACTGACACATTTTCTTGGCTTCTTACAAATAAATACTGACTACATTCTTGTGATAGTGTTGGGAGTTAGTTAGTCCTGAGAATGTCATACAGATCTAGAAATAAAACCTAGTGAATCATGTTACCAACATGTCAGTCAGTTAGAGGTGGTGATGTTATAATTAAGTGTATTAACATTTACTTTTCTTCTCCACCTTAATGAAATCTGTCTTTTTAAAATGCTCATTATGATTTCATTTACTTCAGATTACTAAAGTCTGTTAAATAATTATGGCTCTACCTTCTTTCATCACAGAGAAAATAGGTATGAAGTACAAGTTTAAATGTGACCACCTTATCTGATTGGTGTTGTTAACTACAGGTGATCAAATAGCAATTTAACTTAATTGACTTCAGTTATGTTTATTGTACATGTTATTACACAAAGAAGCTTTTACCTTGCAACCTGGGTCAGTCCTGCTGTAAAATACACGAGGAAATATTGAGTTTATTGATTCTTCTGTACAACTGCGGTTGGTTGTAAGGTTTATGGAAACATGGCTAATAGGTAGTTGTTCTTAAATGTCAATTACTGTTGTGGAAAGTTTGCGTCTAAGTATATGGCCTTGAATTTGTGTGTGTGTGTGTGTGTGTGTGTGTGTGTGTGTGCGCGTGTGTGTGCGTACCTGTCTGTGCGTTTTTGAGAGAGATTATATAGGTTGGGTAAAGTCCAAACTGTATCCTCTTGAAGCACATCTGCTTATTCCAGTATTATAGTCCAGTATGTATTGATGTGAAGAATTTCTAATGGGAAGTTTCTTACTTGTTTATCCAACATATACAAATTCGTGATTTCTAGATTCCTATTAGCAAATGAAACATGTGTAATGGTGAATAATATCAAAAAATTTTCCATCTTCCTATTTTGTTTTATATATATGTGTGTGTGTATATATATATATATATATATATATATATATATATATATATATATATAT
>NC_068982.1:161952825-161961097 GCF_001194135.2 Octopus bimaculoides
GGCTGAAGTAAAAGAATAAATGAAATTTGATGGATTTTTGTGTTAAAATTTCTGCGAAAATCATGATTTATGTTCTTCATTGTTTTAATGTATTGTATATCTAATGAAACACACACACACACACATGCAGAAAATTTGGGTAAAAAAAAGCCCTCCAATTGACCAATTTATCATATCTATTTTAGTTAACATCTTGGCTAGAAGAATTGCAACAAGAACTGCAAAGTTCAGAAATAGCTGATACAGTGGAAGGAGCAGAGCACTTAGTAACACAGTTCAATGATCAAAGGGAGACAACTATTGAAGCAGCTATTAGTACGGTCAGAGAAGGAGAAAGTTTACTTGAACGGATAAGGTAAGCCTTACGCTCAAAATTTTTGTTTTATGATTTTTATTACCTTCATTACAACAAACTAAATACGAAATAGATTTATGAGATTCGGTTGTTAGATACCAATTATTAATCAATACTGCAAAATTAGTAGGTATGAAACAGATTCTTTATTCCCCCCCCCCCACGTACCTTTACAAGTGTAACACTGACGAACCAATCAAAAAGATGTTTGTATTTTATCACAATTCTCTAATTATACTACATACAATGGTGATATAGCTGAAGAATTCTAATGTAATACAAACTGTTTAGTCACACGTGTACACACATACACACACACAAAACTAACAAGCCAATTATGCAGTCATTAAACATTCTGGAATAGTAGTTTTAAAAGCAGTTAATGTTTGATGGAACAGGTGAAGTTACAAGAAATATTCAGAGTAAATTTATCTCAATATTTAGTTGATTCATTAACAATGCAGACTAGATCACTGGGCTTTGACAAAACATTCAACCACCTTGATATATATTTATTTATTAGGAGTTGAAAATGCACAGGGATACATTTAGATTTTTAATTTTTTAATATTTAAAGACGTAACCAGTTTCATAGATTTCTCTGATATTCAAAAGTTGAGCTAGAAAGATGTGGAGCTATGCTGCAACTGTCTTGCTTTTATATATAAATATATAAAGCAGTATTTAGATGTCCTGGGCAAATATAAAATTTATATAATACTCATATATACACATATATGTTTTATCCATTTACCATCAATTATTATTTTTGTCCTAAAATAATGTAAATTATATATATTTTTATACAATTTACTTTGTTTTTAATTTAAAAATCCTTGTAAATTTGTTTTCTGATTTTTATTAGAAAAAATTTGGTTGTTTAGAATTTTTTAAAAATGTCAATTTCATGGAAATTATTTACTGAAACATAATGGTTCCAGTTCCTTGTTTCAGTTCATATGTATAGATAAACATGTCTAGAGTTCTTTGTCTTCCACTGTGTAAACATTAATGCATGTTGTTTTTATCAATGTGTCTAATTGTTGTCAATCATTGCATGGTTATTTACGGTTTATTTAATCCAGCATGTCAGCTGTTTAACAGTGTATTTTTATTTTGTACAAGATTTTCGTTTAATATTAGTTCATCTAATTAGGTAAAGCAACATTTAAGGAACTCTTCAGCATTTAAACTGGCTATACTCAGCCGAAATATTTTACTTATTTTATGTTCAAACCAGCCAGATCCAGCTTTTTATACCTACACAATGATGTCATTCTAAAGAAATATTATCACATCATTGAAATTTTAAAGCTGTGAGATGAAGTATGATGAATTCAAAACAATGTAAATGAATAAGCATTACATTCAACAAAGTAATCTGGATGTTAAAGGTTTAAAGCAGTTTAGGATGCCAATGAAGAAACTCATCTTCAAGGTTTCTTTGAATTTTGGAACCAATGCTGTTAAAGATATGTTTAGTATTTAGCAATTTAAACTTCTGTTATGTTTGGTAAATTCATAAGTTCTGCTGAGGCCTAAGTTTTAGTTTTAAATAGAAAATCAATCACTTCAACATCCAATATAGCAATAGGACCCTTGCCAACATCATCAGGATTTTTTTTCTTTTTTTCATGTTAGAAGAGACATTTTGATAGAACAGCAAAAATAATTTCATTACCTAAATATGTTGTAGATTTATATTATATGGAGTAAAAATGCAATTTTTAATCAAGTGTAAAAATGAATATTTAGGAGAAGGAATATTAATTTTAAACTTTATAAGTAGAGTTTCTCTTTTTAAAGAAAAATATATATTATTGGAATTTAATTGTTGTAATAACTGCATGTTGTCAATATTGTTGCATTTTTTTTTTTAATTTCATCTTGATTTTTAAACAAATTACAAAACATAAAAATGAAATAAATCAAATTGTTTAATTACAACAGTTTAGCTTGTTATTACTGTGTTGCATGCGTTGTTGCTATTATGTTTCCTGTGCTCATATTTCCAACAGACTTCAGCGGCTTGTTGGGTGCAGCCAGTGCTGTCACTTGCGCCACCAGCGAATTGATGTTACTTCCACAATGCACAAAGGGTTAGTAGGACTGCACCAAGTACATACTGAGATAGTCTTGTACACTCTGGGTCAGGCCTGATTCTTCTTTGCCCCCCACTGCTGGTCATCTGAACTTAAGTCTACCTGCATATTCCTTGAGTGAGCCTCTATTCCAATGCCTATTTCTACCTCCAACTGCCTAAACAGCTCTTCAGTTTCTTTCAAAACAATCTTACGTAGTTCAAAGTTGCTATTTTTCGCTTTCTTTTACCCCTTTTTCAAACTCTAGAAACACCTCTTTGAATGTCCTCCTCTTAGATACTTATGGTAAAGGGCCAAATGTTCAGTGCTTGATATCTTTGGTAGAAATAATTCTTTCAGTTTTTTTTTTCTTTTAAAGAATTATTTTTATGCATTTCTAGAGATCTATCAAACTCCTTGAAAGGTGTTACTGCTTGAAATGGTTATATAATATCTTCAGTTAAGCATTTCAAACATTTTTCAAATGCACCCAGGAATTTTCTTGCATGGTGAACTTTTGTCCTTCTTGCATTATTAATTTTTACTCCATTTTAACTATTGCTAGTTTTAGCTGGGCTAATCTAGATTTAGCAATTTAAAAATCTGAATGCCTTTTATGCTTCCCATATTAAAGTAATAATACTAAAACTGCCCTTGAAATGTTAACCATACATTAAAGACTTTATTGTTTCCGAATGTGAAATATCCCACTGACAGTCAATAAAGCAGATAGTTGCAGTCTGTAGTTGGTAACTATTAGCAGTGATATCATGTGTTATCATCTCTCTGGTGATTTTATTGTAAATATATTTATGGTGTTGATTAGAAAAGTCTAATAGAAAAACATTGTCTGCTTTATTGGTTCAACACTTGTTTTCTTTCATTGCTCCTGACTATTCCTGCTTATGCCTAAACACTTCATTCCTTATTGTGCAAACACACATATACATATACAGAAAAACATACTTATATATGATGCACACACACACTGTTTACTAGGTACATCTGTTTCCCCATGCTTACTTAGTTTATTTGATGAAACATTCTTATTACAGCTTGCAGATGTTCTTCCTACAACTGACCATTCAACCATGAAGTAGGACATAGAGTCTTTTCATTCAGTCAAGCAACGAGATTTATACACTTTGCATTGGGGCATTTCAAAGTGATATCTATTGTTATTTAACCCTAGGTTAGTCTTGATCAAGTAGACATGCTGTCTTTAATGATGTTCTAGCCAAGGCCATTCTCTGTTTTTTATTCAGATTTAGTGTATCTTGAAATAAATTATCCAATGTCCGAATTGAAGTGCCATAAGAATTTTCCACCATCAGTTTTCTCTTTCTAGAGTCAGTCATAGAGTGTGTGTTCAAGAGAAATGAGGTCCACTTGTACTGTTTCTGTGAGTACACCATGCCACTACCAAAAAGTTTGAAGGACATTTGGTTGCTATTTGTAACTGGTGGGCAACATATGGCTTGTAATGGCTCCTTTGTTAACTCCACAATGCAATGATTATAGCAATATCCAAAATTGCAAATCATCAGAGGCTCAGTAAAGAAATCAATCACATATGAGGGGTGTTCATTAAAGATATCCCCTGACCCACTTCCCAAGGACTGGGATAAACAAAACTTGGCATAATTATTTGTCCTTCTCTACATAGCCACCACCAATGGTGACACACTTCTCCCATCACTTTATGCAGCTGTGAAGACCTCGTCTGTAGAAATTGGTAGGTTGCGCCTGGAGCCAAGACTTCACCTCATAAATAAGTTCATCATCATCTGAAAAGTGCTTCCTCTTCAAAAAAGACTTCATGGTTGGAAAGAGGTGGAAGTCAGATGGTGAGAGGTCAGGGCGAAGGATTTCATAGCTGCAAGAGTGTGCTTTCGTCTGGGCAACATGTGCATTGTGAACTGGGGCGTTGTCTTGGAGGAGACAGACTCCTTTGCTCAGCATGCCACGCCTCTCTGCTTTAATGGCATCCCACGATTTCTGCAGCAGAGAAGCATAACATGCCCTGTTAATTGTGGTGCCCTTTGCCAGAAAATCCATCACCACTACTCCATGCTGATCCCAAAATACTGAGCATCACCTTGCCTGCTGAGAGTTGGAGATGAGCCTTCTTTGGAGGTTATCATTCTTTGGAGTTATCATGCTTATATTCTTCAAGTGGACTTTAGTGATGGACCCATGCCAAAAAAGTCCTCCTCTTGGCTCATTACCAAAAGAGCCTGCTTCTGAAAAGGTGTGAGCATCTAGGGAATCTATCATTCACACAGCTTCCACATGTGCAAATGGTTGTGAATGATTTTTTTCCCACAGACCCTACACTTATCTTCACCCCTTGGGCTAGTTGCAGAATAGTTATGCAGCGATCCTACAAAATTGCAGCTTCCACTTTATGGATGGTGTTGTCTTCAATGGTGGAATGTGATTGTCCAAGAATAGGAGCAGTTTTCACCTAAGTCCAACTACATTTGATCTGGCGATGCCAGTGCTTGACTACATCATATGATGCTGCATCATCACCAAAAGCTTCTTTCATCTCATCAAAAGTCTCTTTTGGTGTATGACCTTTCAAGTATAAGAACCTGATCACTGATCTGCATTCAACTTCCTCCATTATAACACGTTAGTCCACCTCAGTAACCATAAAAGACAAACAAATATTAGTGGAAAGTTGCAATTTACAATGTGACATGTAGAGACATGTACAATTATATTTACACAAGTTCCGTTTCCTGCAATAATTGGAAGTGGGTCAGGGAAAATCTTTAATGAACACCTCATAAATCTGATCATCTGATGGAGATAGGGAAAAGGGCACCAACTACAGGATCCACTTTCTATTTTATAGTCGAGTAGTCATCAGTAAGGGCATCACTCAGCTGTAAAAGTAATTGTCCCCACAAATAATCTATAGAAGCATGAGAAAATAGATATAAATGGTATGTATGTGTGAATACTTTATATATATTTATATATATATATATATATATATATATATATATATATATATATATTTATAAAACTAGCCCTGAATTGAAAACCTATTTGCTAGTGTTTATTTATTTATCTATTTATTTTATTTAGTTTACAGCAACTTTATAAATCTTTTTTTAAAACAATTTATAGAGAAAATTGATGTTGATCAATTTACGAAATGAACTTTTATATTTGTTTCATAGTGGTCTAATTGAGAATGACTAAAGTTATAAGGTGGAACAGTTCTGAGGCTTTATTTGTAATCCTTCCTTGAAACAAAGTTTTATATAATATTTATCTTTGTATTTTGAACAATTTTCTAATTAACTTTCTGTCTGTATTGCTTGCTAGTAGTTAATTGCTTGTGTGTAAAATGAAACTTTCTAACAACATTGAAAATAATTCTACTTATTTACAAGTTGAATATAGGGTTGAACTATTATTGATCTTTATTAACACCTTTTATTTTTAATATTGCTATGCTTTTTATATTATTATTTTATTTATATTAAATGCTTGTATTTATTTTAGCAATATAACAACATATCCTCACCTCTTAAACATGTTTTGGTGTAATGCATGAGTCTTGTTTTAGTTTAACTAAAAACCTTTTTAACAACCAGCAGTGGTAAGCATGATAAGAATGAAGTATCTTATTATTTTTTCTATAAATTGTTTAACTTTTTGAAAATTCTTTGCTAAATGTCATTTATTTGTTTTATTTATTGTTTATATTGAAATTTATTCTAATCTACTTTTATGAGCCAAAGACAGCTTGAAATTATATTTTATGTTATCTCTACATTTCATACTAAATGTATCGTTTCACTCTGTAAATGACCATTTCAAATGTAAATTCTCCAAAGAATGTTCATGTCATTAAAATCTTTGTTTAATCTGATGTCAGGTAGTATATAAAGTTTGGAAGAAATTTTATGAAATATTGAAAAGATAATTTGTTAATATAATAAATAGATGAATCTCTTGGTTGGTAGTCTGTTTACTGGTTACTCTTCAGAATGTTCTTTTCACCTAATGCAGAATCATATCTCCTGCACATAGAATGAAACACTTAAAATATTGATCTTAATAGTTTAGTAGCTTTCCCACTTCTCTGTCTCTCTATATCTACAGTTGGATTATACAATTTTTTAAAAATTCTGTTTTACATCCATTTTTACATGGCACATTTTTAAAATTAGGATGCTTGTGTTAATACTAGAGAAGTATTTTGACAGCTGGATGTCGTTCCTACCACTAACCACCTAACTATAAAATAGCTTTGGATACCATTGTGAGCTAAGCAGTGTTTATAGTTGTTAGGTTTATGAAATACATATAACTCATAAATTTTTTTATTTTCTATTTAGTGAACCACCTCCTAAAAATCTATTTTAAAGACTTTCTTTTGAGTCAGATTTTGGAAACTAGCTATAAAAAATTACGTAGTAGTAATTTGTCAGAATTTGAACAACTTTATTCGAATATATTTTTGTCAGTGAACTGTTCAATGCAGAGGTAAATGTTCATGGAGGACCTGCTTTCAACCTACTTTTTCTCATTCTTATGTGGTGGTTCTCATAGCAGAAGAAGGAAAGAAAAAAGTTCCAAACATAGATGGTATATTAGAGTTCAAAGACATAAATGTCAGCATAATGAAGAACTAGTTAAAGACAGCATAAAATCTTAGTAACATTTTGAAAATAACTTTGCTCAATATATAGAAAGGAAGTTGTATTCTGTGCATACAAAGTTCTGTAAGATTTGACATCGAACTAGAACTTCACATATGATAGATGTACTATAGTAATAAGCAGGAGAGAAGTTATAAAATAATCATAATGGTGAAAGTCAGCCTTAGCAGGATTTGACTAAATGTTGCAAGGCACATTTGCCTAGGGCTCTGCTAGTTGTACCTCTAAGCAAACACATTTTGTGCTTTAATTTCTGCTCTGATGGCTCACTTATTGTAGGTGGTAGTTTCTGTTAGAGGATCTAATTAGGGGATAAATGTACAATAGCTTAGGTAAAGAAAGGAGTAGATTAAGTTTAAACAACTGTAGACTGTTGACAACAAAGAGCTTCCATCTTCATGTAAAAACCAGATTGAATAAAGCTTGTGTAAAAAATGTGAGGATACATAGTAGTAGGATATGGGCTATTGAATGTGGAATATCTGTGGATATCGGTGAGAAATTAGGTTAGTGTGATCTTGTAGTTGTGTATTGTTAACCTACATAAAAGATAAAATAAAAGTGAGCTTAAGCTGTGGTTAATCATTAGAAGTATTAGGAGTAATGGCTGTATAATGAGTATTTGGTGTTGTTGATGGAAGGTACTTGTAAAAGATTGATGTGTGGGAAACAGGGAGTTGAGATCTTGGGTTGCAGTGAAGATGAAGAAAGCTGAAGATGATTGGTAATATCCTATATAGCTGACCCGTCCAAAGCAGGCTAAGATTTTAAAAAGCAAAGATGAGGATGATGAGGATCATTATTATAAATTAATGTACAACTTATGTACAATTTAATAAATAATGTTTTTACTGAATTAAGTAATAGCAGCTGGTCATTGCTTGTCAAGACAGTGTGGGTATGGTTATACCTACCAAGATAGGCAATGAGCTCCATCATTTATGTAGATAATCATTCTTGGTTTGGCTTCCAACAGAATGTGTGTGTGTATGCACGTGTGATCATTTTTAATGTCCACTTTCTTAAAATGATTTTCCATGCTTGTAAGGCTCAGATGGGATTTGTGGCTCACCTTTTCTCAGGCAAGGTAATATTTCCTCCACAACCAGACAGGCACGCCCGCACACACGCACGCACACACACACACACAC
>NC_068982.1:161961107-161967591 GCF_001194135.2 Octopus bimaculoides
CAACCAGACAGGCACGCCCGCACACACGCACGCACACACACACACACACACACACACACACACACGACAGACTTTTTATCTACCAAATTCACTGGCAAGGTTTTGGTATGCCAGGGATATAGCAGCAGACACTTTCTTAGGGTACTACATTGTAGGACTTGAACCCAAAACCTTGTGGTTAGAAAGTAAACTTCTTAACTACACACCTGTGTTTGCACCTATTATACATATATGAAAGAGTAATGTAACATAATGATAATAATGACATAACTAGTGCAAACATGCTATCTTTAAGATAGCATTTGTCAATCTAGAGAAAATATTTGATTGGTACTCTGCTTTAGTTTAGTAGTTTCTAAAGAAATTAAGGTCTGAGGTGCAGTTTGCAATGGGTTCAGCAACAAATTTAGTGTTCAGGTAGGAGTCCGTTAGTCCTCAGATATCTGGCCCCTCCTGTTATAAGACTAGTTGTACAACTATAGAAGTTCTCATGTGTTGATGGACGGATTCTTATAGCTGATTCTGTAGATTTAGAAGAGAAATTCCAGTTATGGAAACAAAGCCTAAAATTGAGAGGTCTCGAATTAAGCTTAAGCAAAAACTAAAGGTTTTACTAAGTAGGGAAGTTAGGTCCCTGTTGCCATCATGGAAATGACTGTACTTGATATTCAAAAGAAGTAAAGTTAGAAATTCTATATCGTCTAACCAGTGTAAATTGTAGATGTTCAAAGATGTAGTAGGATCATAGAAAGACTGACAGGAAAATTAAGCTTTGCATTTAGCACAGGAACAGTCAACAGTAAGAGTACAAATGAAATAGGTAGTTAATAGCTTTTTTCCTATGGTACTCAGTTATGGAAGTGGGTGCTCTAAAAGCTTAATAACCAGAATAAGGAAGGGATAGAAGAAGTTAAGGGTGATATTATTATTATTGTTAGTGGCAAAGGGTTTCTCTCTTAAAGTGAAGGGTAGATTGTATGATGCTTGCATACAAATTACAATGTTACAAGAGATGGACCTATAATGCAGAGAATGTTTAATGCTTAAAAAAACAAGCATGTTCTGGTGAATGTTTTACTGTCTATTAATGATGGAGCACTAGATATGAGATTTAAGGCTCAGATATACTATGTAAGAGAAAAAACTGCACTGGTTTGTAGCCAATTGTGTAAAAAATTGCAGAGTGCTTGTAAAGTATAGCATTTACAGAAGACATGGAATGCAGTTGTGAAAACTTATTTCAAAGTACTAAATTTCACAAAACAAATGACAAGGAAGTATGGTGGCAAAAAAAGACCTATCCACTTATACAAGCACGACAGAGCAGACTTAAATATGTTGGTGGTTGGAATGTACGATATCAACATTTGACCCGACTTACCTCTCATGTTCTGTTAAGTCATCATCTACTGTCTATACTTTCATTACGGTCTCATGTATTACAGCCTTCTCTCCTATCACTACTATGCTGCCTTTATAACAAAGAATGGTGTTGAATTGTTCCTATTCAGGCACCACCCTACCATCACACTTTATCATTCTCTCTCTTACAATGAAACCTGATACATTGAATGTGTCCATATTCAATACATCATCAGTCTTGTTTTAATTGATAATCACCTCTCTCTCTCTCTCTCTCTCTCTCTCTCTCTCTCTCTCCATTACTTTGCCCTCCATCACTCTGTTTTCTTCACCCATCTTTTATTGCTATCCATCATGTTTTCTCTCGCATTACTCCATTGTTGGTGTACATCACTCATTTCAATTACGTCCTCTTCCATTACTCTGTCACCCTTCTATCCCTCTCAGCATTCCTATCAAGCCACTTCACATCCTTTTCAATCTTGTTACCAACAACCAACACATAGCTGTCCATAACAGACTATTTTTCCCTCTTGCTACCTTCTATGTCCCTTTATTTTCTCCATCATAATTATAATTTCTACTCTATCATTTGTTCATTTTGGTTCTTTCTCTTTCATTACACCCTCCTCTGTCTATCTTTTGGTCATGATACCTTGAACAAACATAAGCAATGTTTTGGATAGAGAGGACTCTTTAGTCTTGTCAGAGACATAACAACCTCTGTGGTGTAGGTGCCATTATGAAATGTACCAGATATAACCTATAACTTGTTGGTAAATAAACAGAGATATCAGAAGGCAGAGAAGGTTCTTTAGTTGTACTGAGGACACAACAATGTGCTAGTGTCTAGGATAAAATCACTCAGTACATTGTGTAAAGTGATTGGTGTTAGGAAGAGCATCTAACTGTAGAAACCATGCCAGAAATATATGAGCATGGCATGTTCTTCATTCCTTTTAGGAGGGTTGTAACTCCAAAATGAACTGATTTAGACCACAACCGCCTGTCTTCTCTAAGTATAAAATCCAGTGGTGTATGATATGCTTGTTTTTCCACATGGACATGGGTTGGGCAGTTTGACAAGATCCAACAGGCTGCAGGGCTGCTTCATGCTCCATCTCAGCTTTGGTATGATTTCTATGGTTGGATATATCATCATCATCATCATCATCATATGCCTGTTTTCTATACTATATATATACATGTGTGTGTGTGTGTGCATTAGTTGAATTAAATTGTGTTGGTATTTGTGTGGCTCCAAACTTGAATCTGTAATCTGCTGTAATGTTAATCAGAGTGAAATCTGGTTTTTATAAATTACAATGCTGGTTGTAAAACTCTGTGTTGGTTACTTTTGCTTGGATTTATAAATAACAATACATTTTATGTCTCTAGCACAGCTGTAATGGAATGGCTGGAATTTGAGTACTTTTGTATGAAGCAACAACAGCAATAATAATAATAATAATAATAATAATAGTAACAACCACAACGATGATGCTGATGCAGATGATGGTATCTGCAACAAAGCTGGTTTTGTTCTATTATACATAAACTTCTAATAATTGCATCTGCAAAATATTTCATTACGTAACTGACAAAAGTCTCAAGTGATATTCAAAGAACTAAGGGAAACGTTGTGAAATCTAACTTAGGGGTGGGGATATTTAGAATAAAATTTTTTTAAATGTATTCAGTTTGTGTTGAGTGTTGTTAGCTATCTGTTTAATGGATACCAACAAATCATTTTCCCCAATGTAAAATACTTCTATCTTGTTTCAGTTATTATTATCAGACTGCAGCCATGCTGGGGCACCACCTTGAATTTTAAGTCAAATGAATTGATCCCAGTACTTATTCTTTAAGCCTGGACCTTATTGTATCAGTCTCTTTTGCTGAATGACTAAGTTACAGGGACATAAACACACCAACATCAGTTGTCGAGCAGTGATGAGGGGCATAAACGTAGACACACACCCACTTAGTGCTGCAACATGGGTTAGCAACCATTATCGCAGCCTATGCCCCGCAGCCGGGGCTACCTCATGGACAGAAAGACCGATTTTATGATGCCCTCTTGCAGATTACCTCATGGACGAATGACAGGGACCTTCTCTTTGTAGCTGGAGACTTCAATGGGCATGTTGGACAACATGCAGGGGGCTTCCATGGCATACATGGAGGCTATGGTTTTGGTTCCCGCAATGAGGAGGGAACCAAGCTACTGGATGTATGTGTGTATTTGTGTGTATCTATGTGACTTTGTGTTTGTCTTCCACCACTGCTTGACAATTGCTGTTGGTTTGTTTACATCTCTGTAACTTAGCAGTTTGGCAAAAAAAAGAGACTGATAGGGTAAGTACCAGGCTTAAAAAAAGAAAGTACTGGAGGCAATTTGTTCGATCACAAGTCAGTGTCCCTCTACGCCTGCAGGCTAACGAATGAAACAAATAAAAGATACGTTTACAGGGTATTTTTCAAGATCTTTCCTCTGTTTCACTTAAATTTTGAAATAATCAAGAATTTTGGAGAGTATTAATAAATTAACTGGACCCAGGATGATTTGAAGTCTAAATACAAAGAGTTGAAATAAATGTTGTGAATCATTTTGCTCTAATGATTCTGCTAATCCACCATCCTAATAACAATAATGATGATGATGATAATATTGTCATTATTTTTGAAGTGGTGAACTGGCAGAATTATTAGGATGCTGGACAAAATGCTTAACCATATTTCATCTGTCTTTACGCTCTGAATTCAAATTCTACCAAGGTCAACTTTGCCTTTCAACCATTGAGGGCCGATAAAATAGGTACCCTTTGAGCACTGGGTTTGATCTAATCAACTTACCCACTCCCCTGAAGTTGCTGGCCTTGTGCCAAAATTTGAAACTATTATTATAATTATTATGAAGATGATGGATTAGCAGCATTGTTAGAGAGCATGGGACAAAATGCTTAGCAGCATTTGTTCCAGCTCTTTCTGTTCTAAATTCAAATGCTAATGAGGTCAACTTTACCTTTCATCCTTCCAGGGTTGATGAAATACATACCAGTTGAATACTAGGGTTGATGTAATCAACTAGCCCCCTCTTCCAAAATTTCAGGCCTTGCGCCTATAGAAAGGATTATTATAAAACTGCTGTAAGTTGCCACAGATCTTTATCCCCATATCTCCTAGAATGCTATACTTGTGTTCTGTCTTCCCACTTCTGGTTGTTTTAAATTACTGTTACTGGAACAATTTCAGCCAACTCAAGACTGTCTACTTACAACATGTATGTATAGTAAGACAGGCACTGTAATTTATGAGTAGATAACAAACTTTAAGAGGTGGTGTTTTCACTGTAATTCTGTGAAAACTTCTTAGAAGTTAGCAAATGAAATCTAACCCCACCCCCTTTTTATTCATAGTTTCAAAGGCCATATTGTAATCTCATCATTTTCTATATTGCTATATTTTTTCTTCTTTTTAATGATATAACTTATAGTTTTAATTAATTATTTGCTTATTCCCAAACTTTGTTCATTCATAAATCTCAAATCTTGTTGATTCATGATTCACAATATTGTAAATACTAGAAATACAAGAAGGTTAGTTGAGATGTAGAAACAAACAAGCTAACATGCTTGCACGGATGAAGTACAAATTTTCAAAATTGTATCAATCCAACAATGATTCTGTGTGATGTATTTTCATATATACCAAATGTATGAAAAGTGTGTGTATGTGTGTTGAATTATATTTGTAGAGAGCTGACAGCTGTTAAGATGGTGCTTCTTGTCTTAGATAAATCCCTTTCTGTTAGCACTTTTGATACAAATGCATCTGGAACTTCTTTTATTTTTTTTCTATTCTATGATAAAAAAAACCCTCTCATTTTAAAGTGTGTGTATTCAAATTAAAACTTATAATTTTATGTAAGGCAACTTTTTCTGAAATTACATTCCATAAATTAGATTAAAAGGTGAAAGTTAGGTCATTTTAATAAATCCTTAAATTTTTTTTTGAGTAATTGAAATGCAAGGACTATGTATTTCAATAGAAATATGGTTCTAAAATGCTTATAGATGTATCTTTTGAGATAATTTCGTGCATGAACATTGTTTTTGATTTTGTCGATGACATAGTATAAGTAGGGTTACTTAAGCACCATCTGTGAGAAAAACAGCACCATGACATAATTCACTCTGCCAGAAATTTGGAAATGGCATGCTGCGCTGCTTGGCATTCACACTGGTAGCTCCAATATGAAGAGATGGTGAATACACAGAACAACTATTGGCTTGCTGTGTCTCTAAAGCATGTACCAAGGTTGATAAAAATCAGACATCTAGTCAACATTATGATTTTTGGAGTGCTCACTAATGATGGCGACATTATGCCTCCATTCCTCTTCCCACACTATCAGTTTGGTCTCCCGGCTAAAACGATAATGATAAATTTTTATGTTTGCTTGACATTTTATAAGTGTGAAAGAGATTAAAATTTTGTTACTCCATATCAAAGGTTCCGACAGGAGTAGGTAGAAAATTAGAGCTTGAGACAATAAGATACTTTCAACCAATCAGAATTCTGTTTACATAATCAGTTTGATCAGTCACCTTCCTCTGTCAGTTGAGTCAAGTGTCAATACAAGCTGATGTTTATTGGTAATTAAACTTATTTTGCAACAGCTTTGTTTTTGTTGATAAGAATTATCAAAAACTTTTTCCGTGATCGTAATTTGAGAAGACATACAGAAGTATGCTGAAGACGGACATAATCTCCTGTGGGCAAGAAATGTAAAATAAAGTTTATTATAAACAACACAAACACTTCATATTTAATAGCTCTCACTGTGATACCTGTTAAGAAGAAATTATTTTTATTTAATGAAAATTTAATAAAATCTAATCATAAGTAAAATTATCCTAAATACAACTAAATTGAAAATCTTTTTTCCCCTGGCCATATCAGCAATTCTGAAAACTTTTGGGTGCGAATTTTACATGAGTAGAAGCCTTTTTTTAACAATTTTTATCTTGAAAATCACCTGCGTAAATTACACAGGTGTGCAAATTGCATGAGTTTTTACAGTAATTTAGTTATGAATGTTAGATTACTGGAATGTAAT
>NC_068982.1:161967738-161970472 GCF_001194135.2 Octopus bimaculoides
GAATGCATCTGTAGGGCTGCTACTCTTAATGTTTAGTTTTGGCTTTTGTAGTTTTGTTCTGAAAGTTTAGGTTTAGATTTCCGGTTAGTCTTGATTCCATCAGAGGTTTTCCTCCCTCATTACAATGAAATAACAACCTGAAGGAAACAATAAAAAGAGCAAGCTGTACATCTTGATAAATGAAATGTTTAAACTACAATAAACACAAAATAGCAACAAAAGAAAATAAAATTCCAGTTTAAAATATGATATCAGTCTAAACAATGTAAAGCAGTTAGAAATGAGTGTTTAAATATAGGTAAACTTTTTTTAATCTATCTGGATCTGAAACTACTGAGAGTTAAGAGTGAATCTTTGAGTGGTTTCTAGAAACAGATGCCTTTATCTTGATGGCAAGCTGTTGTTTGTGTGTCAATTCGAAAGTCAGGTCCAGAATTATTTCTGTGAATCCAGTAATGTCAGTTGTAAAACTATCTGTTGTTCTAGGTATAGCTTTAAACAAAGCCAGCAAGTATTTAAGATAAACAAACCAGTTGTTCTCTCTCTCTCTTTCATTGGGTCAGTACATTTTGGTGGAACAGTGACTAATAATTTAACTACTTTTTTCTCATATTCAATAGTTTCCCAACTCAAAAGAACTTCTTTGTATATTTCTTTGTACATTATTAGTTGTTTTTGTTTGTCTTTGCCATCCCCGCCATCCTTGAGTCTGTTCTAGAAATACATTTATTTTACATATGTATTTCAGGTTATGCTATTTCTCTTATTGTTATTCATTTACAGAAAAGCAACATTCTTTGTAACTCTAAGTCCCTCCTTCACCACAAGATAGTGAAAGAGCTGGTGAGGTAGTTTAAAGTGTTGGGACAGTGACAGCAGTGGGGATGGGCCAGCTGATTCAGAGGTAAAAATTCTGGAATTGGTGTCATCTTGCAAACATGGGTTACATGAGTCAACATGTGAGCTTGTATGTGGTCATTTGACATACTAGTAGTAGTAGTAGCCAAATTTTACTCAAATCACACTAACACCTTAAAGAGGTACACCACAATCAGTAATGTAGTCCAGTGTACACTATTCTGGTGGTGGTGGTGAGATAGGACAGTTATGGTGTGAATGCATTTGATGGTGGGTCTGGTGAATCAGAGTCAACCTGAGGCTGAACAAAATTTGATTTGGTCTATCGACTGGAGTACAACAGATTATTTTCATCTTTTAACCTTTTGAAATTGACAATGTAACCATGATGTTAACTATATGGAAGAAGGAGCCACATTGAAATAAAACAGATCAGCTTTGATTCTGTTACAGCCGTTCTTTTTGTGACAACTCTATAACAAGATACATTGGAGAAGTCTTGTATCTTTTACCTAACATTATAGAATTTTGGTTAAGCACCATTCCTGTTCTGCTATATATCTTATCATATGAATGGTAGAAATGTGTAAAATGTTTTAAATGCAACTGGTTCCTATTCATAAACAAATTTAATAACCCTTGGAAGAAGATTTCAATTTTTCTTGTGCAGTAGTTTCAATATTTAGAGGTTTCTCACTTTTGGATAGAGTATCAGATATTATGAAGAGGAGATATATGACTTCCATACCATTTTCGAGGTCATGATTGATGTGAGTAGAAGAAAATCTGGGTTATGTTTATTAGACATTGCCACATCTTAACAGCTCTTACAATTTATTCAATTAATTAAAAAAAAAAAAGAAATTACATATAGAGAATTTAATGAAGCAGTTGACATTTCAGTGTACAGTTAATCCTCTAATTATTATTCGTTTTAATGAACTTTTGATATATATTTTAAAAAAAAGATTTTTGCATGTGACTATAGAAAAGTGGACATTAAGTGATGATGGTGGTGGTGTATATGAAGGACAAGAAGAAAAGATATTTGCAATGATTTTATATGTCTTGAGTGGTTATGAAAATTTAGACAAGTCATTTGCAAGTATTGTCAGACAAAATGTTTTACAGCTGGATGTGCTTTGGGACAATAAGATAGATGGATGATGTGCTCTCTTTCAACTGGCTACACTGTAGTAACAGTAAAGGAGTCTTAGTCAACTCTCTCTACACAGATGTATGACCCACAAGTGGCATTCAAACTTTGGGCCTCACCGAGTCAATGACAAGTGACTGAGACCTTTGGAGATATATGCTGTGCATGAGAAAGCCCGGCAAGCCAAGTGAGATCATATCCGCGGCCGATGCTAGTGTTGCATAACTGGCTAGTTTAAAAGTACCCTTCAATATACTGTGCTTGAAAAGACCTGTTGAGTTCAGTGAAATCGTTGTCATGGCCGATGCTAGTACCGCCTGATTGGTACCCATGCTGGTGGCACGTAAAAAGCACCATTCGAGCGTGGCTGATGCTAGTGCCACCTGACTGGCTCCCATGCCAGCGGCGTGTAAAAAGCACCATTCGAGCATGGTTAATGCCAGTGCCACTTGACTGGCTCCTGTACCGGTGGCACATAATAGGCACCATTCAAGTATGGTCGTTGCCAGTGCCACCTGACTGGCCCCCATGCCGGTGGCACATAAAAAGCACCCACTATACTCTCATAGTGGTTGGCATTAGGAAGGGCATCCAGCCGTAGAAACCTTGCCAGAACAGATTGGAGCCTGATGCAGCCACCTGGCTAGCCAGTCTTTAGTCAAACCGTCCAACCCATGCCAACATGGAAAGTGGACATCAGAAGAAGAAGACATATATATA
>NC_068982.1:161970482-161987835 GCF_001194135.2 Octopus bimaculoides
ACTCAGTATCTCAGTCATACTAAATTATGTAGTCTGCTCTGAGACCACCACACTCCTTGGCACAAAGGTTAATTGTATACAGAACTGCATAGTAGTCAAGATGTATGATTACAGGCTGTTTTAGTTACCACAGATGGAGACTGGCTAATTGTTTAAGGATTCATTATAAGTAGTCGTTGGATTTTATTGAGGCAACTTGATTTAGTGTTGTTGTGTAGCAACTGGTCAGCTTTGGTTGAGCAAACTTATGCCAAACCTGAGCTAACCCACCAAGCTGTTGTTTCAGGTACACTATGCTAAGGGCCAAATTACACATCTCTACAAGTATTGGCTAATTCTATGGTATGCAATGTGACAATATAAATATGTTATATTATCTCCCATAAAATACCGTACAGAGTAATCAGCATGGACGCCAACTTGTTTCTGTGTAATGTTGGTATGTGCAATTCAACTTCTCAGTATTCTAAATACCTTACTTATTCCACCACAACTTTTTATTGTAAATATTTACCTGCTACGGAACAGATTTTAAAATGTCAAGTGACTTTTGAATCTCTCTCCCTATGTCTTCTTTTTCTCACACATATACACTTTCAGACGTTCCTTTAATGTCTTGATCATATGTAACACATAGTTATTCTGTTCATTATCGTTGTCTTCATTATCATCATCATCGTTTTATGTCAATGTTCCATGCTGGCAGACATCTATACTTAATGTGAAGTGCCCTGAAACTTGTGTCAACACAAATACCTCACAAAGATGCCTGTATCATTACTGTGTGTGTGTGTATATATATCAATCATCATCATCATCATTGTTTAACGATGATGATGATGTATATATATATATATAGGTACACGCATGGCTGCATGTTAAGAAATTGCTTCCCAACCATATGGTTCTGGATTCAATTTCTGCAAGTGTCTTCTTCCATAACTTCAGGCTAACAGAAATCTTGTGAGTGGATGGGGTAGACAGAAACTGAAAGAAGCCTGTCATATGTGTGTATCTTTGTTTTATGTTTATCCCCAACCACTGCTTGACAACAGGTGCTAGTTTGTTAACAGTCCTGTGACTTGGTTGATCAGCAAAAAGAGACCAATCAATGTCTTCAACTAAACCCTTCAAGACAGTGCCCTAGCATGACCACAGTCCAATGACAGAAATAAGTAAAAGATAAAAGATTTGTGCATATGTTGTGTGTTTATATATATATGCATATATAGTTATTTTGGTATATCTGTGACTCATTGACTGCATTTATGTAAGAGATGAATAAATTCTAATGGATTTGTATTTACTAGATATATTTTTGACATTGTGACCATTGTATTACTTGAAATAACATTCTTCTAATCTAGAATTATTTAAGATATTTTTCTTTTTTTGTTATTCAAATTAAGTATTATATTGTGTGTGTGTACACACACAAATATATAAATGTATGTATGTAAGTATATAAGTATGTATGAAGAGTTGAAATCCAAGTGATCCACGCCCACAACTTCACCTACTGCTAGCTGCTATTCCTACCAACATCATAGTCTTAACTGCTGTTGGTCTCGGAATAACTGGAAATAGTTAATATGAAGTTGCATAATGCCTGGCAGTTATCCAGAATCACCTGAAAGCACAGTGAAACATGTGACTTGCATGTTTATTAAATGAGCTGTAAGATAGCAGAACTGGAGCCTTATAATGTGAACTGTTTTATTGAGTAACTTTGCTCTTAATATATGCAATAATAGACATAAGATAATCATGATGATTATTTGAGCTTAGGAAGTTCTCTGTTGTAGAAATCCCTTCCCCTCAGATATTGCCATATTATTAAACAGTGGCTATCTTTGTTTATAAATAAGTTTTGGGAATTGTTTTAGGAAGTTTTATGAGGTTTTGTTTTAATCCTTTCATTAAAATTAAATTAAAGCTATAACTGCTCCAGGGAGCAGAACCAGAGACCATGGGTCTGCTCTTTGGCATTCTTACAGCTACTATGATAGCTTTTGTTCCTTTGAACTAGCAATTCTACTCTAGACCCATCCCAGTGCACTTGTCTTTTCTCTTAGTCATTTCAAATGTGCCTACCCAATACACTCCAAAGTAAACACTTGCCTACAATTTGTGATTGACAGAAGTTCAAGCTTAACATCAAACCCCATAGATCTCACCACACATATGCACCTTCGTTGTTTCCTCTAAATAAATAAATAAATAATAATGATGATAGTTTCAAATTTTGACACAAGGCCAGCACAAGTTGATTTCATTGACCCCAGTACACAACTAATACTTATTTTATTGATCCCAAAAGGATGAAATTCAACCTTCACAGAATTTGATCTCAGAATGTAAAAACGGATGAAATGCTGCTACAAACTCTGAAAATTTTGAGGAGAGGGATCTAGTCAATTGCACTAAACCCCCATGCCCTGCTATAGTGGTACCTATTTTATCGACCCTGAAAGGGTGAAAAGCAAACTTGATCTTAGTGGGGTTTGAATGCAGAAAGTAAAACCAGAAGAAATGCTGCTAATCATTTCATCTGATGTGTTCTCAATTCTACCAACTTGACAATAATAATAATGATAATAATGGTAACAGTATCAAAAGTAATAATAAGGTGTACACACATGCACACACACACAATCAAGTAATTTTTCAATGATTTCTAATAAATATATTTGAGATTATAATTTGAACATAATGTATTGTCTAGTTGATGGTCCTATCTTGTCTGACACAGTATCAGATGTATATAAACACATATCTCTCAGCACACACACACATGCAGGTCTGTCTATTTTTTGGATTTTATGAATATATTAGAGACATTAGAGAAAGTAATAATTGTTTTAACTGGTTGACATAATCTACGTAATTAACTCGTATAAAAAAAAAACGAAAAAAAAAAAACAAAGGAAAAGAAAAAGTAAAAAGTTGAAATCAAAAGTAATTTCTGAATAATTCTTGTTGGGAAGGTGGGGGTGAGAGAAATCACAGGGTGACTATAGGGGAAATGCTTTTATTACTTTCCTTTAATGTATTCTGTGTGTGTTTTAATTGTGTGATATAAAACTGTAGCTAGTTAGTTAAAATTGTTAATTTAAACACTGATGAGGAATAATAAAATAAAAAGAAAAAGAAATATTGTACAATACTGGCAAGTGACTGTTGCTGTTGAAGGCAGGCTAGTCGTTTTTTTCTCTTTTTTTTTGTTTGTTTTTTTTTTTTTACTTACACTGAAACTCGCCTGTCAGCTGCTTCTAGCTACTAACACATGCTACAGTAGTTGATATTACCATATCAACTATGGAGCTGTAAGCATGCTTCTCTACTAGCTCCAGCTCCATCTCCAGCTATTAATTTTCGTACTCTCACAACAAGCAGCTCCTTGCATTTTTAAGCCCCAACCAGCTTTTGACCACATTCACTTCATTTTATTGGGGTAACTATGTAATATGTTTTAATAATAGCTTTAATGTGTAGCTCCTCAGTGTTTTGTGTGTCAGCTCAGATGATTGCCGGCCAACATTTACGCTGAAAAGAATGATGTGCATTGGGATTGTAGTTTGTTTTGTCGCTCGACAACAGGTGATTCTGGCTGATGAGCAAACTTCACTTCGTACAACTTACATGACATGAAAACAGGAGGAAAATGGCCATCAGAAAAGAAACCTTCAGACTGTTTATAAAAAACTTTTTATGGGATTATATTACCTGACAGCTAAGAGTGAATAATTTCTATATTTACCTGTAAAGTTCTCTGTGAATTATCTATGTTGTTCTTGTTAGCCATGAGATATTTGTGAAAGCCACCAGCACCATGCCGACAAGACCACACAAATCATTTAAAAAATCATTCCGGAATTTACAAACCAAAGGCATTCTTTCATTTGTACTATCAGCTGTCTATGTGCTCATTAAAGTCATGTTTATCATTGCTATGTTTTTCTGTGCAAAATTCCTGCACTATGGTGAGAAACTCATTCGTTTTTTATTTAGTGGTTTTGGAATGGATCCAGAAAAAGTCAACCCAAATTCTGATTATTGTCATATAGAAGGTAAGTACATATTTCTTCTATTGTTTGTATTGGAATTTCTGTTTGGTGCTCTGACTGGAGGGGTTATCATGCAAAAATATCTCACACCCTTCAGTTTGCTATAAACTTCTTTAACTCTACCGTTTGTTTTTAGCAGTTATTAACTGAAAATTTTCAGATTGTACATTATATTGAATTTATTTTATTCTTGAAAATAGGGAAAAAAATGAGAACATTGTTTAATTTTCTTTTTTCCTTTCTTTTTCCTTTTTCTCTTTTTGTTTTCGTTTTCTCCATGTTTTCTCCTCCCACTTTCCTCCTTGTATGATGCAGTGATGCTGTCACATGCTGAACATTGCAAACTTACATCTATTGATCTAAAACAATTACGATGTGGGTGTATACATATATACTAAACTACTAGCTATCTCAAAAAATCAGGCAATATATTAACTATTTGACAATTAAACTACCTGGAATTATATTTACTGATTACTGTCATATTTATTGTTGATCTTTAAATCAGTTAGAGTTATAGTTCCTGTTTGATAATGAAACTACTCAGTGTTATTGTATTTGCTGTTTGACTTAACTGCCTAGTGTTATCTTTACTGTCTGATAATGAAACTACCTAATATTGTTGTACTTTCTGTTTGACAAACTATCTAGTGTTGTATTTACTGTTAATGAAAACTATCCAGTATTATTGTATTTGCTGTTTCCTAATTAAGCTGCTCAGTATATATTAAACATTTTACATCAAACTTTATTTGGTGTTATAAATAAATAAACTTGTTAAAAACACATGCAACATTGTTAATGAGATATCACAATAATTTCTACCAGTTACTGGTATAATTTAGTTACTTTGTTGGATGGCAGAGTGGACTCTGTCAGATTGGACTATTTCTTTGAGACAATACTGTTTATCACTGAGTAAAATGGGTGTGGAATACTTTGAAATTCTCCCCTAAATTTTTGATTCAGTTTCTGGTAAATTACATATCCAGCCAGTTCAATATCCTCGTTGAATTAGATATCACTATTGACAAGACAAAACAACAATCTTTTTTTTTAACATTTGTTTGTGCTGCTGTATAGTGTTTCTAACAAATAATTTATATTCTTCAGAAAATAACAAAGTTATTTCTAAATGTTATGTCAACTTAACCGTAGGGAAAGATAGCCTTTTAGTTGCTGTTTGTATTGTGTGTGTGCGTGTAAAATAAAATGATTATACAAGACAATAAATATGGGCCGAGTGAATGAATGTTTTAGTTGTAAATCCAACAAGAGACATTAAAATTAATTTTATATTGTGAATCTCTGCATCTAGTCGAGTGGTTTTTAACCTTTAGTGATAGATAAATATAACATCCTGCTATAATGAACCAGTGTTTTGGAGATTTTGTGTTGATCACTACTTACTAAGTTTTTATGTGAAGTTTATCTTGTCAGAGAAGAGTTTTTTAGGTTTGTTTTTCAAAGGATGCTAGCTGTTATGACTATAATATTAAGTTAGGGGTTCAAACACTTAATTATACAGAAATAATCTTCACAAAAAACTCAAATTATAATATAGTTATTTCTTTGGGCTACACCCCTGCAGTTTTTTTATTTTTATTTCTCTGAAGTCTCTTTCTCTCTCTCTCTCTCTCTCTCTCTTACACACACACACACACACTCTTATGAGAGTGACCAGTGTGTATGAAATTGTTTACTTATCACTGTTAACTGATGTATTTCAGTACAATTATTTTATCAATATTTTTGTATATGCTGTTGCTTAACTTGGATTTTAAATGTCTCTCTATTATTATTATTATCCAAATTTTCTGGCAGAAACCAGTCAGAGAACTGTATAGATGTTTTTTTTTCCCTTTTCTACATTCATTCCTTTATAAGCAAGTTGAGATATTGATTAATTGGCTGGTTGGTTGATTGGTTAGTTGGTTGTGTGGTTAATTGGTGCATTGATTAGTTGATTTAAAACAAAAACATTTCACCAGACACCGTTGTTATTTCTAACTGGACCATGCAGTAGTTCAACTTTCATACACAACCAGTTCTTCAAAAAAAGTTACGATACGCTCAGATTGTATTCAACTGTATTCTCATTTCATAACCAGTGTCATGCAAATGAAAGCAATCTCCAGTTATTGATCATCAGTGTCTTTGATCTAACACATACGCACACTTGTCCAAGTTATAGACTTTATCAGTTCAAATCAATGGTGGGGAGCTTCTATGTGGTTGCTTAACCTGCCAGAAAATGTACCAGGTCTCTATCAATACCACATCTTTCTTTTCCTTCCTTCCTCCTTCCTTTCTTTTTTCTTTCTTTCTTAGAGAACACATTGGATGCACAATTTCTAGAATAGAGGAAACAGTGAGGTTGGTCATGGCTTGAATGCCTTTAACTAGGTAAAATGTGGTTGGTTTGGATAATATTTTATTAAAGTCTAAATGACAGAAGAGTTGTAATTGAGATGAAAACAGTCTGGACTTTTATTTTCCTCTCCAGGATATCTGCTTACAATTTGATTGTTATCAAGTTCTTATTCTCCACCAATTTGCTACACATGTACATGCATAAATGGTTTAGTTGAATAGAACAAAGCATAATGTAGTTACCAATACTATAAACACTCACTCTAAATTGTGTGTGTGTGCACGCGCACGCACAGACACTCACACTTAGTTACATACACACATACACACTCAATCTAGAGAAATGAATTTAATATTAAAAAATATTTGTAATCTTATTGATGTTTTCTTGCATCAGCACAAAGCTACAGATTTATTGGCGATGAGAATAGTTGTCTATTATTCAAAATACTACAAGGCTCAACAGTCTGTTGTTGTTGACTGTCCTAACTGTACACTTCATGGATATTTTTTAAGGTAAAGGACATACATTGTAAAGGAGGGATTATTGTTGATTTAAGTGATACAAGCATATTATTGGTTATTCTTTTGTAATGAAAAGTAATTCATTCTGGTAAGATTTGAACTCAAAACATTGAAGGTGAACTCTGTATCCTATTTAGTGTTTCTGTTATATTGGTAGTGATGAAGATTGTTTCCCAGCCTTAAGACATGTTTTGGAATGGAAGATGTTCCATTCTAGTGAAATAACTGATGCTGATTCAATAGTCTGTAATTATTTCACTGCTGAAGATGGAAAGAAGAGTTACTAAATTATGCTCCAAAATGTATTTAATATAAATCTCTGCTATAATCATTTATTGTACAGTTATATAAATAATAATGATTTCTTCCATTAGTACAAGGCCCGTACATCGGCAGAAGTGGCATTATAGTTAATTCAATGAAACATTTTCCCCCAATATTTGATTAGTACTTTTATTGAACACTGAAGGATGACAGAAAAATCAATCATGACAGAGTTTGAACTCAGAATGTATAGGAACATAACTAAATACTGCAAAGAATTTTGTGTGGCACTCCACTTATCCTGCTAACTACTGTTATAATAAGAAGAGTAATTGTTAATAAAGTGGTAGGGCATACCTACTAAAAGCTAAGACTATCCCCCTAATCTACGATGTATCTATGAAGGAGCTTGACTAATTAACTGTGTATGAAGACTTGGAAACAGAGATTTCAGAATCTTTACAGTGCTTGTTGGTGTCATCTGGTGCAGTTAGAAGTTTATTAAAAATATTGTGAGAAACAGATTGTTCTTATCACTATTGCTCACATCCTTTCTGGAATATTGTTTACTTGATAACCCACTGAAACGACACAATGTAGATTACACTATATATTACTTTGTTGATATATAAATGTGTGTGTGTGGATGATAGGCACATGCATGGCTGTGTGGTTGAGTTCACCTCATAACCACATAATTTTGGGTTCTGCCTTACTGCATGCTGCTTCAACTAGGTATTTTCTACTATAGCTCCAGGTCAACTAGTACCTCGTGAGTGAATTTCATAGACAGAAACTGTAAGAAACCTCATGCGTCTTAGTGTGTGGGAATGGGGATGACAGGTACAGATGTGCTCATGCATAAGAATGTCCATGTTTCATGCTTGTTATCACTTCAGTGAAGTGATATTGATGTTGATATTCTTTGTTGACATTATGACCAATCTCTCTACTCTTTTGAAGACCTGTGTAATATGCAAGAAAATATTGTACTTGAAAAAAAGGTATGGGTTGGTGACAGGAAGAGCATCTGGTCATAAAAATAATGCCTCAAATGACTCTTGCCTAAAGTCTTGCCCATGTGGATAAATGAGTGTTAAACAAATGAACACACACACACACACACACACAGTGATATGTAATGAGTTATTGTTCGTACTAATGGAAAAATTTATTGGATAAACAATCTTTTGTTTTCTTGTTACCCCTCTATTTCAAACAGTGTATACTGTTTGTCATAAGAACTTGAACTCACAAACCTTTATTTCATTCACAATTCTAGTGTTCTTATCCACTGTGTGTTAACTATATTGAATTGAACCCAGCACAAGAATTATTGGTCAGAGTTCTTAGTAGTATCCATCCATCCATCCATCTTCTCTGCACACTATTCTTAATAGATATTGGGATTGAGTCCTCAAACACCTCCACCATAGGGTTCTATCAGAAGCAACTGTCATTAGATTTTCCAGCTGAATTCCCAAATGTGACTGAGACTATGACATATTATCCAATCATTTTGTTCTTGGTCTACCCTTAGGTTTCTTGCTGGTTGGTTTGGACTGAAGAATCCATCTTATGAGTCTTTCTTGTGACATTCTGATCACATGTCCCTTCTACTGGAGCTGTGACCTTTCAGTGTGAAGAAGTGGTGATTCAAACTGGGGAGACCCCCACTCTTCAAGCTAAGCATCCTGTTGAGTAATATTACTCCAGAGATTTTTCAGAGAAACCCTATTCTTGATTGCACTCTTTCAGCAATTAACCAACATTTACAACCATCCTTTATATTTCCTTCTTTCTATAGCGATTCTAATGTGTGTTATTCTCAATATATTATTTCATTTTGGAATATAATTTCTATTCTCACATCGTGCACGTTCTATCATTCCTGACATTATTGTTTCATATTTGAGTTGAGACTTTTGTTTTGCTAGTCAGACTGGCCAACAATTGTGTTCATTCACAAGGATAATGTCACAATAAAACTAGAATCCTTTGTGATTCTTAGAAGATATTATTCTAAAGGCCTACCTGAGATGATATAACATATGTGATCAACATAACACCACAGTGGTGTTCAGATTTATCACTGCATTCTGCAGAATCTACTGTTATACTGTTTTATTGTAGAAGTCAAGTTGAGAAGATAAAATATAATTTATAGTCAGTGTAATATCACAGCTGTGTTAAAAAATGTGGAATCACTGTTTCACTGCATTTTTATTTGAGAAGATACAACATATTATTGGTCAATATAACATAGAAACAATGTTTCAAAGTAAATTCCATATTATTGCACTCTCACCCAATTATGATAGTCCTTATAACAGGAAAACAGGAAAATAACTAAATATTAGAATCACAGACAACTCAAAAGTTTCTTAAAGACTCTAAATTGGAATTGTTATAAACTTACAGCTGGATCACATGTCTAGTACTAATTTATGATTAAATATCAAACAATTAACTGATTCATTTCTGTTTAATAATGGCAGTGGAGTAGTACATCTTGACAATAAAAAAGATACTGCATAGTGTTGCTGTAGATGGGAAACACCATAAACTTCCTCTGAGGAACCAAATTGTTAGCACTTTTTGACTAATGTCTTGTCTACAGTAAGTATGATCCCCCCCACCCCCACCCAATGTGATAAAAAAATATTGATCATGATACAGCTACTTGACTGTAAAAAAAAAATTAAGTCGGAGAGGTTCTGGTGCAAGATTTCATTGCATAAATGTGAAATAGTACACTTGGTCTCTATATGTCAGTTTTGCTGTGTGTCATTAATTTAGGGAGGGAGTCAAGTACATGATTAGTCTTTATTTAAATGGCATCTGCAGAAATGCAAGACAAATTTGACAACTGAAAGGTTTGAAAAAAAAAACGTCGAAGTGTGAAACTAAATGCTCAGGCTCTGTGATTTCTGTAATGCACTTCAGTAGACTCTGTAGAGGGATTTGTGATAGACAGGGTATACAACCATAGAACCCACATGTTAAAATGGATCATACAAATGGGACATGGACTCCAAGCTGCAGTGCAGTCTACTTGTCCGGGGAGTAGTAACTCCATGTTAGAACTGATATAGAATAAAGGGGCTCTTCAATATTTTTTATGGTGGCATTATAAAACACAACCAGCCCACACTGTAAGGCCTACACATCACCAAAGTTGGCTAATTTTCACTATTGTTGATATATGCAAGATAATGCAAACTGTGACAGCCCATCAAACTCATGACATCATGGATAAAAAGATATAAAATGATAATGATGATAGTGATTTCTAACAGCAGATGGACACAAATTTGGAGAAGGATTTCATTGATATCATTTAGTTTATGTATTGGTCATTTGCGGAAATTTAATGTCCATGGTGTTTATGAGTGGTCCCTAAGACTGGTGGTGGTGGAATGTAAACTACAATTCCTTGAGTTACTACATCAAGATTTGGTGTGAATATGTGCAGTAGGGTGGAATCTGCTAAAGGTACTGGATTAAACCCAGAACCGTGTGATTGCAAAGGAAACTTGTTAACACTTGGTCATGCCAACACCCATATGTTATTGTCTTCAGAAGGAAGATAAAATCAATCTTGGTAAGATTTGAATCAGAATATAAAAAGTTATTACTAAATATTACAAGTCATTTTGTCTAATACCCTACAAAGACAATAATGATCCTGATAATAAAAATATTTAGCATTATCTTGAATATTTCTAGTTAATCTATAACTAAAATACAATAGTAGTAGTAGCAGTAGTAGTAGTAGGTGCCCCAAGTATTTACATGAATTGTCATCATTCAGATAGGTCAGTATAGTAGGCTGTACTGTATTACTTCTCAAACACCCAATTCAAGATGACCCTGCAGCAGTCAACCCTGCTTTTCATTCTTTCGTGGATCATTAAGATATTGAAGAAATATGAAAGACTGGCTTGTGAAATTCATTTGTAGTCTTTCTCTCTTCTTGCACCAAGTAACCAAACCAGTATAAACTGTAGGGGTAGGGTAGAAATGATTTGATATAATATTTCAGTTTTCAGATAATGGTTACTACAAGGAATGATTGTCCCCATATTGTTGGTTTTACCTATTTATTCTTTATTTTTTCTACCAATTTCAATTTGGGCTAATTACACATTAATTATGAATCTGTGGTTGGTACAGCTGGTGTGGAAGTGTGTGTACCTGTTGCTGTGCATTGCTTGGCTGTGTGTGTGTGTAGGCTTGGTAGTACATATGTCAGTGTGTATATATCTGTCAGTGTCTCTATGTAAGTAGGGACCTGTCATTGGTTGGGTGTATCTGTTGGAATGTTTATAACTGTTCTTACCATACCACTATAGGTAGTTGCCTTTTAAGTTATTTAATTATATTCCACTGACCAGTTTCAATTTGACATAGATTGCTCATATCTCTGTATCATGTATTTTATACTCTCTTTCTCTCTCTCTCTCTCTCTCTCTCTCTCTCTCTCTCTCTCTCTCTCTCTCTCTCTCTCTCTCTCTCTCTCTCTCTCTCTCTCTCTCCCTCTCTTTCTCTCTCTATCCCTCCCCCTCTTATGAAATGTAAGGGCTAATCACCTGTTGATGAATACCTGTACATAAAAAATACATATTCATTCTTGGTTTACTTATAAATATCAGTTGTCTTCCTTCTCAACATTCTCATCATCTAGTATTTCTTTGAACCTACCTCTGACTGAGGGAGCATTCGGCTTCCATGCTTTCTTTAGCCAGAGTCTTGGGTTTCTTGCTCCATCTAGCCCTTAATCTGATATTACTACATTATGTCTAGTGGCACAGTCTTTGCTAGGGAAAGACTTAGCATTCACAACCATCTATCGATCCTTATTTCTTTGCGATTATGAAGTCTGTTGAGATTGCTTATTCACTTCAGTGGTAGATAAGCATGTACATTGAAGTAACTATCCTGTTGTTGTCTAACATGTCAATCAGAATTACTATTTGTGATAATGAGATTACAGTTATCTGTGATTTAGAGAGTCTTCAAAAAGGGCTTCACAAAAACGATCCTTCTATTTCTATCAGTCTTGTTTGAGTGCTTATGCAGAAATCACTTTTACTGTTGTGTTGTCTCTATGACCAATTTAATCTTAATTATGACAGGCATCATATAGCCCTACTACTTTAATTACTTTATCTATCCATTTCTCTGAAAACAACATAGCTCTTCACCAACCTTAGCACTGCTACCCATCCAGAAGAATTTGTACATGCTCTTTGCCTATGAGGAGTCAGACTGAGGTTCCCACTTTGACACATGTTGTGGCCTCTACTCCAACATCTTTACAATCTTGTGCAAACTTTCATCATTTCTACATTCATAACAGTTCTGAAGTGTTGCATTTTGAGAGAGTAGAGTTTTTCTGTTAGTTTTGGAGCTGTTTAATATCTATATTGTGCATATGAAAGGAAGAGTATAGGTGTGATTATTTGATGATGGTTGAGGGTTCCTCACACACAGTTAAATGCTACTATTTAGCCACTCCACTGTTGTGCATACAACTAATATAATAAGTGTGCACATGCACAAACTTGTTTCTGTTTACTAAATTCACTCACAAAGCCCTAGGTGTTACACATTGGAACTGAACTCAGAACCATGTGGTTGGGAAGTGAACTTCTTAACCACACAGTCATAACTGTGCCTCTTTGAGTGTGTAAAACATAGAATAATTTTCATCTCTTTGGTTATTGTTTAAACATTTTATAGAAAAAAAAGTTTTTAAAAATATTTTATTGTATATATATATAGTCCATCAATTATTCATTAACTCTGGATAAGTTACTAGTCAATCACAGATAAGTTTTACAAAACAGCCTGATACTTAAACAATTGGTTAAAAATGCATCAAGTAGTATTTCCCTAGCCACTGACAACACATAACATTTAGGATATGAGCTAATGAGTTCTAAATTTCAACATGAAATCTCATAAATTATGAACTGTCATCATTAATATATGGAATTTCAAAGTAGAATGTTTAAAACAGGTACCTTCTTCTTGTTATAAATTGTCTTGCCTTAGTAAATGAAATTGATTACCACTGTTAGAGATGTTGAGGTACAAGTGTTTTAACATTCCTTACATACTTCTTAAAGCTGTTTTATGCTAAAACTACCCAACATGTTGATAGTAGTTTGTAACCATCTTACATCCTCCTGCTCACAGAAGTCAGTGTGTGTATGTGTGGCAGCATTGAAGCAACTGTAATTGGTAAATCAGTCAGTAAAAATGCAGGTAGTAGCTAAGGTCAGTAGCAATATGTGTTGACATGTATTCCACCAATCAACTTGAGTAATTGAGTTGGTGGCTCTCTCAGGAGAATTATATACATTTTTTTTATTTTATAAAATCTTATCAACAGAGGATGAATTGTTTTTGTATTTTAAATAAGCAATTTGAAGATAAGCAAAATCTTTCATCATCTCCTGTAAACCTACTGTACTTACTCTTGGATATCAATTTCTAATTAGAAGTTATCTCTAATTAAGTCTGTAATGATTAGTTGTTGTATGTGTGGTCTTGGTGGGGGATAAAAAATTGGTTATATTTGTGGATTAGCTGTATTATTCAGAAATAGTACAATAAAACAACTGACTTGCTGGGAAGTACTTACAGAATTTAAAATTATGGGAAGCAGTAAGAAGTATTTAGTTTGTAGTAAATACTTTTACACTGATGATAATACAACGTTTATATGACACTTAGGGGTGTGGCTTAAAATGTTCTGCTCTAATTTTGTTTTAAAATAAAATGTAACATATGACAATTGGAATAACAATAATAGAAATGTTTCAAATGAAGTGGTTGTGTGAAAAGCATCAAGTTATTAATAAAAAACAAAAGAAATTATGCTACACCCAGTTTATATTTGAGCAGTTGATACTAAGAAAAGTATTTACTTCACTAACTAGCAAATGTCAACATTTTCAGAAACACTTAATTCAGGCTAGCATGTAAACCAAGCATGGGCAACCTTCTTTGAGAAGTGAGTTGCTTGAAACCTCACTCCTCATTAAGTGTGATACACTATGAAAAGAATTCAAAGTAATTTTTATTGGCATGCCATCCAAAAAGTTATGCGGGCTGCAGTGTGCCCATAACTGATATTAAACTATGAACATAGACTGTTCCCACCTCATTAGAATTTTTACACCATATTTCCCTGAATTTACACCAATTTTCTTCAATGAATTTTATATGAAAGGTAGACCCATGAAAGTTTGCAATATCAGGTTAATTTTGTAATGAACAGATCAAATAAACTTACAAAAGTATCCACTGCAAGATCAATGAAATGATTCTTGTATCTGAACTTTGTTAGTGACTGTCAATCTGTTGACTTCTGTGCCATCTGTGAAATTGGAACACTTATAGTGTGTGTGTGTGTGTGTGGATAGCTGGTTACTGGTTAAGAAGTGTGCTTCATAATCACAAAATCCCAGGTTCAATCCCACTGTATCGTAGCTTGAGCAACTATCAGTTGTCAAAAGTTTCAGGGTGACCCAACTTACGAATGAAATTAACTGGACAGAAACACTGTAGAAAACTGTCAGAGGGTTTGTTTCTGCACTTCAAATGTTTTGTCATGTCACACTATGTCGTGCTCTATCTGGCTGACTAAAGGCACTAATATGAATAGGCAGTTTCATCTGTTGATTAAACAACTGAATACAAGTCATTGAAACCAACAAATTTCCATTTACTGTGTGTGTGTGTGTGTGTCAAAAGATTTACATGGGTAATGCTAGGTGCTTTAGTAATTTCAGAGGTGTTTTTTTAAAATTTTTTTATGTCCAATACATATGTGTAACAAATATATAGATTTGTTTACTCTCTCTTTTTAAACCCATGTGTATGTATATATCATCATCGTTGTCGTCATTTAATATCCGCTTTCCATGCTGGCATGGGTTGGACGGTTTGACTGAGGACTGGCAAGCCAGGAGGCTGCACCAGGCTCCAATCTGATCTGGCAAGATTTCTACAGCTGAATGCTCTTCCTAATGCCAACCACTCCAAGAGTGTTGTGAGTGCTTATCACGTGTCACCGGCACGGGGGCCAGTCAGGTGGCATTTGCATTTACCATGCACAAATGGTGCCTTTTAAGTGCCACCAGCATGGGAGCCAGTGAGGTGGCACTGGCATCAGCCACGACAATGGTTTCACTTGACTCAACAGGTCTTCTCAAGCACAGCATATTGTCCGACAAGTGAAGGGTACTCTTAAATGGGCCGGTTATGCAACACTGGCATAGGCCACAGCAACAATCTCACTTGGCTTGCTGGGTCTTCTCAACCACAGCATATCTCGAAAGGTCTCGGTTGCTTGTCATTGCCTCTGTGAGGCCCAACATTCGAAGGTTGTGCTTCACCACCTCATCCCAGATCTTCCTGGGTCTACCTCTTCCACAGGTTCCCTCCACTGTTAGCGTGTAACACTTCTTAACACAGCTGTCTTCATCCATACATAACACATGACCCTACCTGCGCAGTCATCTCTTGCACACCGCATTTGTTGCTTCTTATGTTCAACTTTTCTCTCAGGGAGCTCACACTCTGTCATGTATGCACACTAACATTACACATCCAGTGGAATATACTAGCTTTATTTCTTTCAAGCCTACACCTTTCCTCAGCAGTCACGATCCATATTTCACTGCCATGTAGCATGGCTGTTTGTACACACGTGTCATACAGTCTACCTTTCACTCTAAGTGAGAGGCCGTTTGTTACCAGCAGAGGTAGGAGCTCTCTGAACTTTGCCCAGGCCATTCAGAGAGCTCCTACCTCTACTGGTAACAAAGGGCCTCTTGCTCATATAAATAATCAGAAGATGGATTTGGTATTAATCTTTATTTTGTACAATGCTCATTTCAACCCATCCTGCTGCTGTCCCTTATGAGTAGGACTTTGTTCAACATGTGGTGTTGCATCCATTTTGCAGTCGGGGTCTCATCAGGTACATTCCTACGTAAAGTCGAGTCTTGCTAAAGATTGTGAGTTTTGGCTGTCATGTTATATGCTCCTCTGGTTAGGGAATGAAACATTGCTACAATTTTCAATTACTATTATCTTTCTATTATAAGAATTGCAAAGACAAATAACTGTTGATTAAAAAAAAAAATTTAGTGAAAGTGAATGAACGGACAAGGATGGAATGAGTTACATTGGGTTTAGACAAAGGGATGATACTATAAAAAGGAAGGGGAAGCTATATGTGCAGGCTACAATGCCCATTGGGTGAACAGTTGTTTAGCTAGCTGGGTTAGGTTGGGATGCACATACACACATTCGCACATACATCTGCTTGTACATACATCCACGCAAGGGACATTGGCCCACCCACCCATATGGTCAATTTTGGCCACGACTGCAGTTTGTATAATTTATGGTTGGAAGATAACCTCACCAGAAGTCTGTCATCACAGTCACCTGAAGACTAGGGCTGCTTGCAGGCAGTCTGACTCGTTCCACATTTATATCACCAAGGGTGAATCACACAACCATATGTCTATATGTACATACACACATGCATGCATGCATACACTTATACATATACACATCCATATGTATATATCTACACAAACATATACACGTTCGCACCTACATACATCATCATCATCATCATCATCGTTTAACGTCTGCTTTCCATGCTAGCATGGGTTAGACGATTTGACTGAGGACTGGTGAAACCGGATGGCAACACCAGGCTCCAGTCTGATTTGGCAGAGTTTCTACAGCTGGATGCCCTTCCTAACGCCAACCACACACATACACGTGTACACACAGACACTCAGGTTTATGCATATACACACACACACGTGCATGTGCGTGCACACACACACACACACATGCACGTGCGTGCACACATACACAGTCCCACTCGTAAGGGACAGTAACAGCATAGGTTGAAATGGCCATTATATAAAACAAAGATTAATACTAAATCCATCTTCTGATTACTTAAGAAATTATTATTATTATCATCATTATTATTATTATTATCATTATCATTATATATATATATATATATATATATATAGAGAGAGAGAGAGAGAGAGAGAGAGAGAGAGAGAGAGAGAGAG
>NC_068982.1:161988138-162009547 GCF_001194135.2 Octopus bimaculoides
ATATATATATATATATATATATATATATATATATATAGAGAGAGAGAGAGAGAGAGAGAGAGAGAGATAACACACATTGTAAATGAAAGCTATCCTAAATTCTAGCTGTCACACATACCTACTTGGCAAACATTTTACATAAGACATGTAGAGTTTAGTATGAGAGATTACATGAAATGTCTTTTAATGAGTCATCTAACTATTACTGTTAAGAGCCTATAGATTAAAATATATTACTTCAGAGATCACTGCTGGAAATTATTTGACATGCTCTTCAGTTTTCTAGTCCTTGGTGTAATGTTGGTTATGTAACGAAGTAAACAGTTTTTCAACTTCCTTGTTTTTCTTTCTCTCTCTTTTTTTTTATCCTTTTCCAGTGGCCTGATCTTGAAACCTCAAACCATTGCTACTTCAGGCTTTATTTTAAACCTCTACTTGGTTTTAATGAGGATGGCCTGTCTCTACATAAGTACATGTATGCGTGCACACACATGCACAGATAGATAGATAGATAGATAGATAGATAGAAAGAAAGACATAGAGTGAAAGACAGATAGACAGAACAATCTCATTGAAATGTAGCAATATGAGAAAGGGTACCAGTTTTAGCTGATTTTTCAAGTTAAAGATGGTAAAGGATAGTATGTGTGTGTATGTATGTGTGTGAGAGAGAGAGAGATATTTGAAATATACACTCTGTGTGCTAAACATGATACAGTCACAAATTTTCAGAAAATACTGTTAAGTCATATAACTATGTAAAATATATGTAACGTTATAGTATGTAAACATATATATAAAAAAAAAACTACCATTAAGTGTTAATTTTAGTTATCTGTTTTGAGTTTGATGCAGTGATGGCTACTGTGCTGCTGATCTGAGTGAATAGTGCTATGATGCTGCACTGTTCTTTGCATCCCGCTTGTAGACAGTAAAGCTGACTGAGGAGGGAGTGAGTCAAAAGCAGGTGGGTTGTCACTGCTGTTAGTTGGCTGAACATCTGCAGCTGGGTTGGGACATAGTGACTTGATGAATGAGATGAATTTCATTTGTATACCTTACTGAGGTTGCTTCCAGTTAGTTAATAAGTTCACTGAAGGCTCTAAGATGGTGATGCTATTGGTGGTCAAATCAATGTACAAAATTACTTATTGTAGGGATTCTCATATAACAAAGTGTTTGGGTGTCTCATCTTCATTATCCTTATTATCTCTTCTAATGTCACCTCTAAACACTTCATCTGCTCTTTCTTCATTTAAGCTTGATATCCAGGGTCACCCTTTGTGTTTTCTAGCCTGGTTCTAAGATTGTTTTCTTTGATGTCTGTTTCACTTGTCGTCTATATTGTGCAGAACTAAACACCCACCCATCCACCCAATGTTGGCAAAAGTTGTGCTTTTCATGGAACTGTTAAATTCAATATCACAGACATAAGATTGTAATTCTTGAAGTAACTGATAGTTTTTTGTGCTCATGTGCCTTCCCTAATATCGTAATCTATCTGGATGATAACTTCGTCCATATATTCATCATCATTATCATCATTGTTTTATATCTACTTTCTCTATTGGCATGGGTTTAATAAGTTGTCTTCAGTCCATTCTTATTTGGTGTTTTTGCTCCCCTTGAAGTGTCTGTTGACCACATCTTGCTCATACATCAACATGATTTCTACAGTTGGATGTTCTTCTTTATACTAACCATTTTACAGAATGTACTGGATGCATTTTATCATGGCACCAGCACTAGAGAAGTTGCAGGCTACAATTACACTTTTGAGTTATTGGCTGGGTCATGGTGATAATGTTCTATGAAAGAACATAGACCTTATTTTACCTTCATTATTGGCAAGTTGGTCACTACCTGTGCAAGTAGGTGTGTTGTCCTAAATTAGTGACACCATCACTTCCACAGCAGACAATTAGAGGACATCTTTCAGGTATTTATGCACTGCAAGAATGGAGAAGTGAGGGGAATCAGTTATTAAAGATTTCTTGGAATGGTAGCAATAGACTGGTAGCTGGCACATTATGGTTTTCAAAACTTGCAGATGTACTGACCTTCTCATCTCTGCTCACTTTAAATGGTGCATACTGTCTGTGTCCACTCAATGCAACACCAAAACATATATCTTAATTTAAGACTAGATGCAGAGATTTCAGTATTCAAAGTTGTATTATTCCAAGCTAGTGACCATCAATACAATGCAGTTTCATCTGTGTTATACAATTAAGAAATAAAGTCATCTAACTCTTTCTGAAAAGTTTCACTTCCTCTTTTGGTACTTCACTGGCAATTTTTAAATATCCACAACCACCTGTCACTATATCCAATGCTTACACACCTAGCTAACTTGACAGCAACACATTGAGTTTCTATACTGACAGATGTAATTGTAGAAATTCAATGAGATCATTGATGATAAACCACTTTGTTGTTTGCATCCTCAAGATTTGTATCTTTTGTAATTCTTATATATTTTCTTGCATCAATAGATAATGATTTAAAATTTGTAGTAATATTATATTCTAAAAGAAAATGCAGCTTGTCCTTAGCTTTGTGCTTGAGCTTAAGCACAACTGCTTTTTAACACTATGCTCTTCACAAACTCTTACATCTAAACTACTAGCCTCTAACTTCTCAACTTCTTCTGATCCAAAAGCTAAAACATTAAAACACCAGACTAGGTCCTCAACTGTAATTAGGAGCGTGATCGTTACCATCATCGCCTTACTAGCACTTGTGCCGGTGGCACATGAAAAAACATTCGAGCGAGGTCGTTGCCAGTGCCGCTGGACTGGCTCCTGTGCAGGTGGCACGTAAATACACCATTTTGAGCGTGGCCGTTGCCATTACTGCCTGACTAGCCCTCGTGCCGGTGGCATGTAAAAGCACCCACTACACTCTCAGAGTGGTTGGCCTTAGGAAGGGCATCCAGCTGTAGAAACTCTGCCAAATCGTCCAACCCATGCTAGCATGGAAGGCGGACGTTAAACGATGATGATGATGATGATGATTTGTCTTTTACTTCAGGAGATAGTGGGGGATGGCAGTAGTATAATACTTGTAAAAAAAATTGATCTGAATTCATGTGATCTCATCTCAAAAATTGGGCCTTCATTACCTTCAGTAAACAGTTGCTTAGCTTTTAGTCAGCCCTTGATCAAACAGATCTTGCGATCAAATGCACCCTTTTCCTTGGCAGAGTATACACATGGGTCATCTTATTCAATGTGTACTCTTCTTTTTTAAGACAGTACAGTGTGATTTGAGAAAGATTTGATTACCATTTTTACCAGTATTAACAATCTTATTAGGGATCACTCAGTGGTTCATTTTAATAAACAGTTTTCGCTGCATGCATTGAAGATAGCTTCTCAGATTCTTTAAGGTGTACTCATGCACCTCCTCTCTCTCTCTCTCTCTCTCTCTATATATATATATATATATACACACAAATATATATGTGATATTTCATGCTGTTCTTGCTTTTCTTTGTACCAGATTTCTGTGCCTTTCTTTCCATTCAACAGTTTCTAATAGCAACCTATTTATTTTCAAAGTAGTAACAAACTGCCATGAAAATAATTCCAATGTAATGGTGGTGGTCCTCTCCATTTCTCTGTAGATATTTACCAAGACAGGCCAAACAGTTGGAATTATTGTCTTTACTCAACGAAGGTATTTTTTGCATTAGTCAGTCTTTAAGGAACACAAAATTGGTGAAATTACTATTCTAGACAGATAGAAGATGTGAACTACAGACTTAAAATAACTTTACCCCCTAATTAGTGGGTTGGCTTGCTGATGAAATTAATGATTGTGTGTGTGTGTGTGTGTGTGTGTGTGTGTGTGTGTGTGTGTGTGTGCTTGTGTTTTTGTGTATGTGTATGTGTGTGTGTGTAGTCATGCTAGGAGGAAAATGCTTAAAGAGAAACCTGGAATACTAGGTGTGTGTAGTATGAGTATCTATGTATAAACACTGATAACTATACTGGCATGCATATACATAAGTATTATTATCATGATGTATGTGCCTGTGTAATATTTATACATAGACATGAATGTACATCCTTAATTTAAATGGCCAGTGATGATACAAGCTAATGTGTGCAGAGGAGAAGTTAGTTGAAAGCAGCAGATATGCTTGTAAGAATAGGTATGTTATGATTGGTCTAGGAAACTGTGTATACAAGTTGACGGTGGAGAACATAGTGACCTGGCATTTGTACTGGCTGGTCCCTGAAAACAAATAGCAGAGAAGAATAAGCACTGGGTATGGGGATACTGATCTAAACTTAGAGAAGTTTGTAAGTGTAAGTGGAAATTAAAATGTATCAGTTGTTGATGACTGCATGAAAAGGAAGATATTATTGTCTGAATGGAACAGGGAAAGTAAATTTCAAAGATAAATGGGTTGAGATTTGGTGTGGAATGTGATGAAGTAAAACTTAACATCTAAAAGCTTTAACTGAGGGAAGGAAATGATTAAGGAGACAGGTGGGGGGAACTGGGGGTGGAATTTGGTTTATTATCCTATCACTACTGTTGCTGCTGCTGATGATGATAATTGTGGTGTTGTGGATACAAATATAAAGTATCTTTATCAGTGAAACCAACCATGATAGTTACAGTATAGTCATTTCATCTTAGTTTACATAAGAATTAGGCTTTTAGTTGAACAAAAAAGAAAAGTCTCAAATTTTGTTTTCTTAGCTATCATTGGTTGAATAATTCTGCAAATTTAGACATCTTCTGTAGCTGTTGCTTCATTTATTATTGGTTTCCATTTTTGTTCAGCACTCAAACATGATGATTGATTGAGCAGCATGATATTATTTAGGTTTTTGTGTCTTTCAACATTGTCTGTGGGTACTTTTACTAAATTGCTTTGCCTCCTCTCCTCTTCCACCTCATCCTCCTTACATCATAATTATCATTGGTTAATATTCATATTTCCATATATTTCCACTTTGTAATATTTCATTTGTATAATTAATTTCTCTCTATTCATTCTCAGACTCTCTCCAATCACCCTCACTCATCTTTCTATCTGTATGTAACTTACTCTCCAACTGTCTCAGTCTATGTCCCAGTTCACTGTTACAATCTTCTTGCTATCATATGTGCTCTACACATTCTCATATTGTCTTCTTTACATCTGCTAATGTCTCTGGTCACCCTTACACTGTTTTCCCTCTAATAATTATTATTATCTTCATTAACCCAGTAATTATTATTATCTTCATTAACCCAGTAAAAAAAGTAATAAATCATTGATACTGATTAATATATGTCTTTTGTAGTAGTAGTTTCTAGCAGACACAGGGCCTGAAAATTTGTGGGAGGGCTACTGTTTATATTGGCCCAAATATTTGACTAGTGCTTCCTTTTATCAACCTCAGAAAGATGAAAAGTAAAGCTGACTGCAACAGGATTTGAAGCTAGAACATATAGAACCAGAACAAATACTGCAAGATATTTTGCCACTGCTCTAATGATCCTGCCAATCTGTTGCCCTTGGTAGTAATAGTAGTAGTAGTAATCCTTTCTATTATAAGAACAAGCCCTGAAATTTCGGGGAGTGGAGCTAGTCGATTACATCAACCCCAGTACTTTTTTCTGGTACTTAAATAATAATAATAACAATTATAATACATTTCTTTATTGGTCACAACGGCTCAGAAAAAAATATTTGTAACAATACATAGACGAAGGACTGTGGAGATATACATATACATAAGTAAAACAATGCAAGAAAATTGTTAGCAAAATTCCCTGATGGAGGAAGTATCACCCAGGGGGAACCAAGGAATCCCACTAATGCTGGATCATCCTGACCACCAAGGGCACAACAGGGATACACAACTCTTGTATCCATTCTCTCCAACTACAGGAGCAAGCTCAGAGCTGGTCCACTCACTCAAGCCATCTTTGTACCATAAGAGTGGCAGATGAGGAAACATTAGAAGGTCAGATTACATAAATGGTAGGTGCTTTCACAGAATTGACTACAGATTTGGGAAAAGCCATAGGAAACAAATGTATAGAAATGAAATGAAACCTTCCAAGAAGTTACAACCACCTGGAGACAATTGAGGAACCCCATTACATATCCAGGATTATCTGATTGAGGAAAATACCCTCTTTTAGCTATGTTTTCTAGCTTACAGTTGCATGCTGCAAGTTGGTCCATTCATGCAGATGGTTCTTCTCACCTATCTTTCAGCAAATTCACTGAAGGATAGTATTGTCCTCAGCACCCCCACTTTTCTCCTTGTGGAAGTTAATGATGGCTTGGCTAAAGAGGAAACTGTTTTCAGTCTTTTCAATCTGGTCCACTATATTCATCATGGCCACCAGTCTAGAATATACCTACCCTTCCCAGCAGAGTGAGCCAGATTTGTCCTTCGTATAGCATCATGACACAATTTCACATGCTAGCAGTACTTAGACTCTGATTGAGTATGTTTTTGAGATATAATTCAATTTTCCAAAGAGTAAGCCTTCAAAAAGCATCTCAATCAACTGCATCGCTAACTGTGTTTCCATAGAAACTAACATTTCAATATTGATATATCTCCCTACCAGTGTAATTGCTAATCATCAGTACAACAGAACTTTGTTTCTGATATCTACTTTACATTTAAAATATTAGACACTATAAACTTTGGGGAAAAAAATCAACTTACCCACTTCAGTAACCAACAACCATCACCATCATTAATGGAGGTTTCAGTTTTTAGCAGCTACCATTGTGCATTCAAATCTTTCTGCCCATCTTACCCATTCTCCAGTATAAATTTGTTGCTCTTTTCTTTCTGAAATTGGTGTTTATAATATCTAATACCATTCTACATTGAAAATCTCAGCAGTGAATTCATTCCTAACATTATATTTGTTCTGTCTTATCTCTATTGAACTGATAAATTTATCAATTTTATCATCATTTTCAAATATTGATTCTAACTGTTTCTGTCTTTATATGTCTGTGTAGAATATAAAGAGTCACTGTTACCAAGCAGTATTACTTGCTGGTTATTTGGTTAATGATATATATTTATTTGATACAATCTGCTGTATTATATCATAAATACTTCTCTCCAAACATGTCATGAAGTCTGCTTTCATTCACAAATACATGATTTTTAATGTGGTAAATTAAATGGTAAATACTTCTAGTTACCTTATTTCTGTTTATCAACTTTCAACATCTTGTTCGCTTCTGTATCTTAATGTCTCGACCTTGAACTTTTTTTAAAACTCATCCTGTTTGTTAACCGTCAGCTGCTTGTTCCTTTTGTGTGTCACGACAGGAGTATTGCGTGGTGTACGATGCTATCTCTCAGTCACCAGTCTGGCTACGTCTATTACACAGAGACATTACTGAGAGATGTATGCTGGCAGCCCTTATTCACCATTCTAGATACTCCTATTGTATTGAGACAAGAGTGTCACTGTGTTTTGTTCATTCAATATATTTACAGAATACTCCTAAAGCCTAGTGATTCTCTTTTAGTACTCACACCAGTTGTGTACTCTAAGTGTGAGGTTTCGCAGTGGACCTGCAAACAATGTCAGAATGCTGTCATTAAGCTTATATAATATTTGTGCTACTCTCATAAGTTTGTGGAAACTATTTTTCACTGTCACATGCACACACCACCATTTTTTAGTTTATAGAGTGTATTATATAATACTAGATGTTGTTTCAGTACCTGCTGTACTCTACAAGCACTGCAAATCCTCTTGTATTTCCCATTCTGCGATCTGATAAGAAGTGTACATTTTCCTACCTGTAAGACCATGTTTTATATAGTAAACTAGCTGTTAGGGCCTAGTGTTGTCTGGGTTCATAATTGAAAGACATTAATCCAATAATTATAAAACGTTTTTCTTGTTTCTTTCGAATAGCTGGCAAAAGAACCAGTTTGTGAAATTTTAGCCAATTTTCCCTTAAATCACATCCTATTGTCTAAAATAAAGATAGATATACTAAATGGCATCACTGATATTCAAAAAGATGGGTTGGCTGCCGCTAGAGCACATTTTGATCATGGATCTGATTGATCAGGGCTGACCTGTGCTAGATAGACAACACCAGCAACAATGAAGCAAAATACTAAAACTCTGATTGTAATGTTTCTCTGTAGGCAATATTTTCACTGCATTGTATATTGAAATAATTTCTCCATGATGGAAAACGTATTAGAATGAGGAAAAGTTACAATCAATAGAAATTTATACTTCACACTGATTTTAAACATGTGATAAGGACAGTATTAGTAAAAATAAGCAAAACTATATAGACAGTTTGTTTATAAAAGAAACAAACTTTTAAGATATTAAATCTCTAAAAATAACTGACATGTGATATTAAAAACAAGAAAATGAAGTATGCTATAATAGTCATAGATTAAAAAGTGTAATATTTTCACCACATAATTCAGTTGATGTCTCACTTCAGAATATTTCAGCCAATTCCTGTTCCCAAAAATCTTGCCATAGTGTAGAATTCCATAATGCAAAACTTGTTTTCCCAATGATTTCCATGTTATAAAGTGGGATGCATTCCAAGGGAATTTTTTGAAAATAAATAAATAGATAAAAAAGCAAGTAATCCAACCACTTGTATGCACAGAAATAATTCTTTAAACACAGTAGAGTATGTATACATAAAAAATTTGGAAGAGAGAACTGCATTAGGGAATAAATAAGAATGCAATAGTAAAGTGTATATTCACTGCAAAGTATGTTGACTGCTGTTTGTTGAGAGGTGGTGCAATGGGAGTTACTGGGAGGAAAAGAGATACTATCTTCTGCTTTATAGATCAGCATTATAAGTATCTGCTTCAGAGATGAAGAAATGTCCTAAATTGTTTGATGATTTGATGATAACAGAGTGTAGGAACTGAGCTCATGATTTTAGTTGCATTCACAATAAGGATGATTATTAGCAAGCGTTTCCAAACTTTCCTCTGTAAGTGCTATATTTTGGCAGACAACTGAAGGGGAGTATGCAAATTGCAAACTTTAACATTTTGCAATATGACTGAGTTGTTCTCCCACATAAAACGTTTGTAAAACATCAAGTTTAATGTCCAATATAATTCATTTGTGACTCCTTTTGGCACCTCTGCTTTCATTCTATTTGATGGCCTCTTTTCAGTCATCTTAAATAAAGGTAATGCTCTGTAAAACTAATGGTGGGAGAGACAAACAAGATATCTTCATCAAATTGTAAAACAGTAGAATCTGTGAAAAGTAGTCATCTTCTGTATCAGCAAAAAATAGTGGTCTTCTAACTTTGGATGCAAGAATAGGAATGAGAAAATGAAAGGAGTGGGGAAATAACATCAAAAAGTGGGAACTGTATGATGCAGGTGAAAGTACTGTATAGTTAAAGTTAGAAACAAAACCTAGGCTGAAGACTTTGAGAGCAATGGAAAGCAAAATCAGATGAACTGGTACAAAGAATATGGGAGAAGGAGGCAGATAGTTGTTAGGTAGAATGTTGAAAGTAATGAAGAATAAGGTGTGGAAGAAAAGAATGACATGGTTATGTATTGGCAAGAAGATTAAGAGCTTTGAAAAATATGTAAATAAATACTTGTAGGAAAGAAAAAAAATCATAATTGGTAGGTTGTAAGCAACAGAGGTATGAATAGAATAGGGACAAAAAAACGAAACAAGAAGATCAACATGATTTCTATGTAAAAAAAAAAAAAGAAATAGTATGCGTATGCATGGATCATGATTTTAGATTTTAAAGTTGTTAAAATTTACTTTAGTTTTCATAAGGGTAGAATAATAGGGGTTGGACTTTATCTTCTTTTTATTATGGATGTCTTAGCTGTCACTTGTAGTTCATTAACAAAAAATGATCATACCCATTATTGAATCATGGAAACATGAGCCAATGGCAATGCTTTGCACACATCAACTTCGATTTTCTGCTTGCCTTCCTGGTTCAATTTGCTACTCCATTAGCTATCATACTGCAGTGTTCTGTGTATGCTTTGTGTGGACAGTCATGAGTAGTGTTAGGAGTGATATATATTATTTAACAGTTCTTAATGTGTGATGCACGGATGCTGTGACTTGCTTACTCTTTACAGGTGTATATCCACCTCATGCAGTTCCAACTGATCCTTACATTTCCTCTGAGGTTTACAATGTATTTGAGAAACAAGCACAAATTTTGAGTTCCTATATATATATATATATATATATACATACATACCTAGAGCTGATATGACTTATATGCTGCAGTTCTTTTAATTCCAGGGAAAAGAAACAAAGTAATTGAGAATAACATTATTCTTGGGATTGAATTACAATTGGAAATAATTTTAGTACTAGATGTTCAACCAATGAGTAATGAAAAGTAGACTTATATCTGTATATAAACACGCACATTCACTTGTTTACACACAGGCACGCACGCACGCACACACACACACACACACACGTTATTTTAGTTGAGGTATATAAACAGTATTGCTCTTAAGTTGAGAATATAAATCATAGTTAAATGATAAACAACAGCTTTATAAAACATTAGTTAACACTCCTTCCAACACCACCATCACCAGTTACCTCTGTCTGTAGACTAACAGTAGTGTTTCTATAGAACCAAGTGGTGTTAGTTAAACTAGTATTGTGACTCAACTTGGCTGGCTGTAATGTTAAAGAAACACATACAGTATCAAGTTATGGATACATAAATTCTGAGAATTGTATTTAGACCCTTCCTATATATCTCAGACTAGTGAATTATCTCCGCAGTTAAGTATTTGAATAATGTTCCTTGTTGGTGGTAATTTGATTTATCTTTTCACACTTTACACTTTCTGGTTCTTCATCAACATTGCCTTTTCCTCTCCTCTTTCTCACTTCATTCATTAGGCCGCCTGACCATTTATGCATACTGTAATAGTAGACAGAAATACAAGTAGTTTATTGAGTGTATGTTTATGCACACATAAATACTATGGGAAGGATCAAGTAGATTGTCTGTTGTAGAGTATATTTTATTCAAAATTTTCATTTAGATGTTTGTCGAAACTGGTCAACACTAGAATCTGTAATTTTGGTCTTGATTTATCCCCCCTCCCCCTAGTTATTAGCTAGAAACTCATTTTGTTTGTCATAACCACCATCATCATGATGATAATGGCTATTTATTTTTGCTGATATATCTGCCATACAGCCATCTGTTTTGGTCTTTTCTCATTCTGAAATCTGATCTCACCATTTCTTCCTATATTTTTCACTTTCTTGGGTAACCTCCCTTCTCACTACATGTCACTTTTTCACAGAACATCTATCATTTATTATACCCCTCACATGTCCAGTCTAGAACAGCTATCTGTTCTATATACATTAGCTGGTATCTTTTAAACATACTTCTCATGCAAGTTAACATTACATATCCAGCATACATAACTACTTTCTCTCCAGTATTCACCTATCTTCCATATTCAATATCCAATACTAACACTACCATGCAACACCATATTCCTTACAGGTACTTCATACAACCTGTCTTCCACATAAGCATAGAAATTAAGACATTTTTCTAAAAAGTGTCCACTTCTTTTTTTTTTATTACTCCTGTTACTATTACACTGCCGCCATTACTAATTAGACCACCTAAATAACATACACATGTGCAAATAAGTGAATGAAGGAGCTTTTATATATTCTTCAACCTGCTAGAAATAGCTACTAAATTTCTTTCCAGTTACACTGTGCTGTCTTTAATAAAGAAAGGAGTTATTAATTAATGTAGTTCTGTATACCCTTAAAAAGATGGAATGTTCAAGACTGGAACAGTTTTGACCATATGTTTGCTTAACCAGGGTTGTCCTAACCACCAATAACAAACAAACACACATCTGTATTGTGTTATATATCAGTCTAACAGAGATGAAGATAGTGTTAATATGGAATGGGATATGCAGAGTAATGTAGATGTGTGAATGGGAACAAATTTCTCTTGAAGATGCTGTAGTTAATATTAAAAAAAAAAAACATATCCAACATGGAATCCAGAGTGCGAGGTGTTCAAATAGTTGCTATCATAAACTGGCAACTTAGATAAAATGGTTTCCTATGATGTGCACAAGTTTACGATTTATTACTATGATACTATGAACAGAAAGAAGATCCCTGGCTTCTCAACTATCTCACTCTTCCAATCTTTGTAACAGAACTGTTATGCATGAGTGAAAAAATGTATGAAGTAAAGAAATGTAAGAATATTTCAGAGAATTTATAGCAAGATAATATTATATGTTAATGGAACTTGTTTAGTTGTCCAATCATAAATCAGTTTTGTTATAAATATCAAAAACAAAATAGTAGTTTGTGTAGATTTTATTATCTTTATTGAAATCATAAACTGAATCAAATGTCTCATAAACAGAAGTTTTCCTGCTCCTCTTATACCCACCCAACCTCGATGGTGTGGCCTTCTTTGAAGAAACTGATGTGTCTTATTGAATATTCTTTGAAAAGTCAGTAATTGAATTTTATTACTATACAATGCTTGCATATTAATGTCTGGTCACCAAGAGCTAGTTTCTTGAGTTTATTCTTTATGTCTATATCTTAACCTTAATAGTATTGATTGTTCAAATTGGTACACAGACACAAGTTGATATGGGAGTAAAAGATGGGATTTGGTTTGGAAATGTAGAGGGATTTGTTTTGGCATTTTAGCATTTCTGCTACCTCATTAATGTTTTTAGTTTGCAAGCTTTTCAATGATGTTTCTAACAATAGTGTAACTTGGTGTGAGACAACATGCCCTTCCTTCTCTGGATACACAGCTAATCTACTGGTAGTCAACGTTTCTAGCAGTTAGGTAGGCTGAGATAGATTGTATGTAGTGTCTCATTGCTTGAGAGGAGAAGGTTTAGAATATAGTAGAGAACAGGGAGGCCTAAGAAAGTAACCGGGTTTTTGTAGGTATTGTGGAGAAATTAGATTCTATGTAAGTACAAACACCAGTTTAAAAAAAAAAAAAAATTGGAGTGTAGTAGGAGTTTGTGATAGAAAGCATGAGATTTGTGTCAGAATAACTAACATATTGGAAGATGATTGTGTAATGTGTAGGGTAATGGTTGAACTGAAATCAAGAAATATTGGAATAAAGAATCATGAACTGTCAACCCCTGAATTGGTAATGCTATGCCATTCTTGACCATTTCATAACTTGGATATAAGAAAAACTGCAGGCTTATGATTTATATGAGGTTGCTTAGTGTCCCTAGACATTTAGTCCTAGGCAACTCTTAACTGCCTGACTGAACAGACCCTATGATCAAAGGAGTTCCAACTCTAATCATTCTACCTTTTTAAGTCATTTAAGGACAATATTATCCAATGTTTTCTTTTTAAAATTATAGGATATGATTTGAGTGAGATTTCACTGTTTTTTCTAATAGAATAAATGAAGCTACATTGTTGATTTATTAAACTTCTCATATTTCTGGTCTGTATTAGCAATGTAACTGGAGTGAAATCAGGATTGAGGAAAGAATTTCATATTTGGTTTTACTTCTCTTCTGTAGAAAGTTATAAAGATCTTGGAATATCAAAGTTGCTGATATCTTAGGATACTGAGTATGAAATCTCTCTTTCAACATTTTCTATTTCAATTATAATATCATTAGGTTGGTTGCCTTATACTGATAGAGTTAACAACTGTGATTTATCTGACAACAATTTTCTCTTTATATCTTTGCTAATAGCAACATTATGGGATTCTGTATCATGTGGCATTAATTATGTGTGACATCTTGTCATTAGCTACAATTTAGTAACTTTTCAAGAACTTTAAAAATAATCTACTTTTGGAACTTTAACTTTGTCAGTAACTTCCATTTTTATGGCTCTATTGAAATGCAAATAATTCTTCTTCCCCACTCTCTTTCTCCCCCATTCTCTCCCTCCCTCTCTCTCACTCTCATACCTTTCAACTTCTCAAAAAATTGAGTAAAGTGAGAAAATGTTTTATGTTATGGTTTAGTCAGAGGAAGGATAAGATAACTGACTTTGCTGGGAGGAAGCTATTATCTGACCTTTGAAACTATGAGTAAAACAGTAACAAAACTTTCATTTGTGGTACTTGAGGGTTTCACAAACGCCAAAATAAATGTTCCACTGTTCCTTTTAAACAGTAGGATGACTCCAGAGCCAAATGTTTGTTGAGGTGAAATGCATAGTCAGTTAGGTATTGCAGAAAGGGTCATAGGCTATGGTTGATAAAACAGTATTACTGTCAAAAGAGATGCACTAGAGAGAAGCAATTGGAAAGGCTTTGCATTGTTGGACTAGGTTAGGAAAGTTATGGATAGGTATATAGTATAGTTGATGAGGAACAGAAGTAGCTCAGATGAAGTGTACTTTGGCTTTGTACCAGGAAGAAGTACCACAAATGCCACTTTCCTAGTGAGACAACTGTAGAATTACTTTTTTTTACAAGTAAGCCCTTATACCTAGCATTTGTCGACCTGGTGAGGGCCTTTGATAGGGTTCTACACTCTGTAACTTGATGGTTGCTGTTGACCAATGTCTTGTGAGTGAATTTAGTGAGCAGAAATAGTATAGAAATGTGTGTGTGTGTATGCATGTTTTTGGCTCTTAGTCATGCTACTGTAAACAAACCTCACTGTCCTGCAAGCAGAAATAGTATAGAAATGTGTGTGTGTATGCGTGTTTTTGGCTCTTAGTCATGCTACTGTAAACAAACCTCACTGTCCTGCAAGCAGTGTTGTTTGTTTGCAATCTTCTATGAAAACATATGGGTCTAACAGAATGAATCCTTAGGTAGTTGATCAATCTGTTTCTCAATTGAACATCACCATCATGTGGGTATAGCTGAGTCTGTTCTGTTGTAAGCACCTGGGCCAGGCTTCCAGTGTTTAATACCTCCCTCCCTGTCACCATCATGAGCCCTGTAAAAGACAATGAGCACTGCCTTTCCTCCTAAGTAAATCATTAAAAATAAGAAAAGAAAAAAGTCAGAATCTTCATCATTGACAACAGTCAAACTCTTCTATTTATACTGGAATATTCTTTTAGTCTGAATGGTGGTAGAAGTGGTGGGACTGATATAAATATTTGAGCCATGGCTTTGCTAGGTTCAGATGTTAGGAGCAACAGAACAAACATGTAATGAATGGCATCTACAAATATTAAATTATCCACTTTTGAAGATAGCGTCAAGATGTCTGAAAAATGTTCCTTTTTCTCAGTTCCTTCTGGAAGGGCAATCAGTTCCTGTCTGATTTTCTATACTTCCCTGCTGTGCTCATTAACCATCCTCAATGAAGTGGCTTTGTTCTTGTTGCGGTTGTGTTGTTGTTACTACATTTCAACTAGTTTACATGCCCTCACAGAAAATTACAGAATTAAGTTCCTTCCTCTTCTATTTTTTGCCACATATACAGCTTCCTAATAATGACCTAAAGATACAGCCTTTATTCTGCCACCTGTCCAAACATTTTTTTTTTTTTTCATTTCAGCATATAGGAAATTTCACTACATTAACTGTTCAGGCATTTTGTCATTGCTTACAGCTGACTACGTTCAAGTATATGCATGCACACACACACACACACACAACATAATCATCTTTATTTTATATCTATATGTATGTGTGTGTGTGTGTGTGTGTGTAATTAAATCATTCAGCCAAACATTAATGCTGAACAGTTAAGAAGTTTGCTTTGCAATAATAAAGTTTCGGGTTCAATCCCACTCCATGGATTTTGAGCAAGTGTCATTTACTGTAGCCTCAGTTCAACTAAAGTTTTGTAGTACATGAAATTGGTTCAGTACAAAATATTTAGAACTCTATTGGTTGGATTGTATTTTAATTCAAGGGTATTGAACTGATTCTGTGGAATACTTATTAGCTGACAGATTGAATACAGAGTTTAGTTGATCAAGTAACTGAATACTCATCATTGAAATCAACAACAGAGACACACACACACACACACACACACACACACGCACACACGCGCGTGTGCGTTATGCTGCTCATCAAGCATGGTAGTTTTCATATTTATTGAGAATGAAACAAAAATGTCTTACTGCCACTTAGTTAGATACACATTCACTTTATTTGTTATTTAATAACCTCCTACTTCAACACTGTCTCTGCTAATTATTTTATATAGTTATTTTAATATTTACAAAATTAAACTTGGCCACTCTTCTATCACAAGAATGTTGTGAAGGCCTTAAGAGTTGGTGTGAAATGGATGCAATTTTAAGTTGAGTTTAGAGAAAGAAATTGGAGATAAAGGAAGTGGAGTTTGTGAATGAGTGATAGTGGTAGGTAATGAAACAACAGCCACTATATAGCCATTCAACTTAGTAGCCCTGTGTGTATTTGTGTACATATATGTATATGTGTCTGCATGTATATCTATACATTTGTGCATGTCTTTGTGCAGAAACACACATGTACATATGTTCACACACATATGCTATAATACACAGAGCAATAAACAAATACAGAATGTGAGCATATGAGCCAATGATGGGCCACTAAGAGGAAAGCTCTTCTATCTAAAAAGTGAGTGCAGTTCTACTCTTACTTCACTCACTCATATCCATTTCACACATGAGAGCTTCTTGGAAAACACACAAGGATCTCTCACAAAATCCTGTGGCAGTTAAGAGTAATGGAACATAACACGCTTGAGCAGCTCGAAGTATGTAATTTCCAACCTCTATGTAGGTAGCTTGCGATATTAGTCACTTCTTTTCCAAACGAAAGTAAAAGAGAGACTCAGTAACACTATGAATAACAGAAAGGATTGAGAAAAGTTGGTTCAAACAAAGCTTGCCTAATTCTGTAACTGGTCAGCAACCTTTGCAGTTGTCCCCTATCTTTGTAATCCATAGTGACATCCAGGAAATTTACAACTTTCCAAGAAGTTATCGTAGTTAGACGCAAGTTGACTTCCATCATGCATACCTGCCTGCCCCCTTTCTCTCTCTCTCTAATATCCTGCACTCCATGGTGAAGATTCAGGGAATTAATGCTTCAGTGAATCAACAATTGCATGGGATAAAATCATGTATAAGTATGTAGGCACTGTCCAAAGAAACTGTGAAGTAGCATTGCAAGTGTTTCAACAAACTAGAATGACCTGGTGTACTATCACAGATTAATACCAAAAAATAGAAATCTTATTATTCTTTGTAGGTGGCAGAATCATAGCATGCCAGACAAAATGCTTAACAGCATTTTTTACAGCTTCATGTTCCTAGTTCAAATGCTGTTGAGGTTGACTTTGCCTTTCATCCTTTCATAAAATAAGTACCAGGGTCCTAAAATTACTGGCCTTGTGCTGAAATTTGAAACTAGTTTTCTTCCTAGAAACTTGTGTGCTCCACATTTGTGCAATGATAGAAGGCTGGGGCATCCATTGCCCTTGTATTGTATGCTAGAGTTTCAGACTAACCATCACCCAGAATTTTTTTTTCCTAATTTTTTTTCATATTTGTGATTTAAGCGTCAGAGATGGAGATCATGATTATAGAGAAACAGAAAAGTTCAATTCTTCCATTTTGTCTGTTTTGAAGTGTACAATTTGTGTCTTTTTATAAATTTTCAAATTAGTTTTGAAATGTTTTTCTCTTTATTGGCCATTGCTATCAATGATTTTTCTACATTATTTCATTTTTGGAAAAGTTGCTTGTCATTAAAGGTCTCTTCTGAATGGGGGTATGAGACATTTTGGTATAGCCATTTTGGTACTGCCTATTTGGCATTGCTGACTTTGGTATTCATTGCTGACTTTGGCATTCAGTACTGACTTATTTGACATCAGGTGTTTTAATCTTCCAATTCTCCCAGCCCTGTCACTCTCTTTGTTTATATCTAGGAATATCTAGTTACGTTTGTATAACACATCTGACTATGGATCAGAAGATTTCAGGTTTGTATCCTGGCAAGCTTGTATACCTGTCTCCCATGATTGTGCTGCGTGAAAAGCATCTGTGTTGCTGTCATGTAAAAATTACCCCAGCCAGTTCCATATAGAAAGCACCCATGCTGGTGCCACATAAAAAGTACCCAGTACGCTCTGTAAAGTGGTCGGTATTAGGAAGGGCATCCAGCCATAGAAACTATGTCAAAACAGACAGATGAAGCTGATGCAGCTCCTGTCAAACCCATGCCAGCATGGAAAACAGATGTTAAATGATAATGATGATGATTTTCGAAATTATAGAGTTACATAGCAGATTATAAGTCTAGAAAAAAATTATTAAATATTTTGGTTTTGGGTTTAGAGTTGTGATTAGGGCATAGAATTAAACTCTTTTACTTGTTCCAGTCATTTGACTGCGGCCATACTGGAGCACTACCTTTAGTCGAGCAAATTGACCCCAGGACTTATTCTTTGTAAGCCTAGTGCTTATTCTATCGGTCTCTTTTGCCAAACCGCTAAGTTACCGGGACATAAACACACCACCATCAGTTGTCAAGCGATATTGGGGGGGGGGTGCAAATACAGACACACAAACATATACACACACAGACATATACACACACACACCTATACACACACACCCCTATATACATATATACGACGGGCTTCTTTCAGTTTCTGTCTACCAAATCCACTCACAAGGCTTTGGTTGGCCTGAGGCTATAATACAAGACACTTGCCCAAGGTGCCATGCAGTGGGACTGAACCTGGAACCATGTGGTTGGTAAGCAAGCTACTTACCACACAGCCACTCCTGCGCCTATTATGGTTAGGATTTAAGCTTAAGATTTAGTTATGGTTAAAAAGAGAAAAGAAGATTTTTTAAATTCCATTCAATTCACATGCACGCTCACACACACACAGTTGTATTTTCCTGTGGTTGAAACAGAAATCCAAAGTAATAATGATGAAAAAGATGTAGATGTTACTTAGTCTGAAACTTCTTTGTTTATCAAAAAACATTGTATGGCACTAATATTAACTTGTACAACACTAAGTATTTTAGCTAGTCATATATAATGCACTCAACATCTATTTATCTAGATTTGTTTTCGTAAAACTAAGATTATCAATGCATCATTAATGTTGCACCTAAATCAGTAACAACAATAATAATAATAATAATAATCCTTGTGACATACTTTTATAGATATACATTTATTAACTATCTCTAATACCCTACAGATGAAAGGCCACTCTTTCTTAGTGAATTCTCCCCTATCATAGATAAATTATATTATTTCTTATATTTTAGTACTTATAGTTAGTTATTAACCCATTCTAGTTATTTTAATTTCCTGGATAATCCTCTCTCTTTCTCTCTGTTTCTTTCTTTCTCCATCTCCCCTTAAAAATTAATATTTAGTACGCAAGTTCAATATAAGTTTTCTTGTATTTTCTTAAGTGTTGCCAACAAGACATTTCATTCTTTCTTTCCTACTGTGCAATCTGTTTTACTGTAAACTACATATTTATGCGAAGCTGTTAGTTTCATCACCATGCAGTATCTTTACAACTTGATACCATTGTAAAGGTTATTTATTTATCTACATCTATTTTCATTTCTGTTAGTTGGTATAGACACATGCATACACCTAGACAAAAGATGAAGTGCTAACCTATATTGTGTTCAGATCAACAACAGAACACTATTCAACTGCATTAATTATATTACGATGAAATATTTTAAGTTATTCTCATCAAAGCTATACATAAAATATAGCAAGCTCAATATAGAATTATTATATCATGTCTTTAGTGTTTTCAAACACTACATACAGAAACAGTTTGTTACTATTTTTAAGGAATGAGCTTTGTGGAATTTTCTAAAGAAATGTGTAGCTATTTTTAAGGAATTAGCTTGTGGAGGTTTCTACAAATTACTAAAACACAATATTATTCTATAAGAAACCTGTTTGTGTCATTAAACTCTGAAGTCCTATTTATATGGAACTACTTATTGGAGAAATCAAATGAGTCATAACCATGTCTTTGTAAAACAAGCTAGTGAGAAATTAATATGCCATATATCATCAAGTTACATTTTAGTTCAGCACTGATTCAACTAGTGGGAAGAAACTTGTGGGTGTTAATCAAGGGTTTTTTCAAATTGTACCAATGTCTTAATTCTATTGTTAATTTGTCAGTATATGAATGAAACACACTATTCTCTAACTTAAATTCAATTCTGTCAAGTTATTTACAATTTCTCCCACTTAACCATTTCCGAGTCTTTCCTTGTCTTGTTTTACTGATTTCAAAATACCCAATATTTAAAAAGCATAAAAATGAAAATATTTAGAAAATTTAAGCATTTATTGGCAGGATTCTTCCGGCTCTTTATGTTGAGTTCAAATGCTTCTTAAGGTTTTGTCTTTCACTCTTCTAAGGTCAATAAAATAAAGTACCATCAACCCACTGGTGTTAATGATATTGACTAACTCTCTCCTTCAAAATTTTGGATTTCATGCCTAAATTTCAAGCAATCTAAGAAGCAGAGAGGGTACTAGAGTAGTACAGTTGGTAAAATGCCTTTAGTCTTTTGTTGCATTCTGAGTTTAAATCTACTGGGGTCAGATTTTCCTTGTCGTCCCTCTTGGGTAAATAAATAAGTACTGGTCAAATACTATGGTCCTGTGCCAGGTCACTTATCTACCATTATTAAATTTTATTATTACTGTTAAGAATGAGTTGATAATGATGGAGCATTTTTATATTCCAATCTTATAAAAATTGAAGAAAAATCTGTTTTTGATCTAAAGATATATATATTATTCTTTAAATTGGATGAAGGCGTTGGCATATTTATTATTATTATTGTATCTTTTGCTGATGTTCTTACACTAATGCCACTTTTCTTGATCCATAATCGTATGAAACAGTCATTAAGCCGGATTAGAAAGCTGTTTTTTTTTCTTTCTATAGATTAACTCTTCAAATAGTACTAAAGGTGAACTAAACATATGTACTGTATACTATAATGAACAATTCATTTGCTGTGGCTCTGCTACTTCTACAAAAGCTCACTGGAGAAAGAATGATATTATTAGAGATACTTTGACCAATATCACTGGGATTCCATTATAGTTCATGGTTTATTACTTTTTAATACTTATGGAATGTAACAGAAGGCATTGATCACACTTTGTACTCACCACCATCATCACCATCACCATTATCATCATCATCATCATCATCGCCATTATCATTATTTGAATGAATTTCTTGTGTAGTTGTTTTATATTTTTTCTAGATTTTCTAACAAGGTGTGTGTACTGCCACAACTACCAGGGACAATGTTATGAGATATTCATACCTAGAACCCACACTTAAGTGCTCTCTCTCTCTCTCTCTTTCTCTCTCTTTCTCTCTCTCTCTCTCTCTCT
>NC_068982.1:162009557-162022384 GCF_001194135.2 Octopus bimaculoides
TCTCTCTCTCTCTCTCTCTCTCTCTCTCTCTCTCTCTTACACACACACCCACATGATTTGTATATCTATATGAAAAATGTAATCTCCTCTAATTATGTTGCTTGTGTGTATGTATTTGTTGTTTAACCGTGAATGATGGATAAACTACAAAAAATAAATACACAGTGTAAAATTTAGTGCTCTTCTCTTTGTATACTTATCTTCTGTGTGTATGTTTGTGTTTAACATATGTAGATACAAGATAATTTACTAATACTAGGTAAATATTTCCAATTGTATTATTCTGCTTTTGATACTTTCTTGATCCCCTGTACTCCATAATCTGATATATTTGTAGTGCTTCAATTTCTATCAAGGTGAACCCTCTAACTCTCTTCTGATCCTTTCACCTGCCATTCACCTATGTTTGTGTGTCTAAATAAATACATACAGGTGCAGGTGTGTGTGCATGCTCACACACACACATACACTGAACTACTTGAAATTGGATATAGATTGTCAAAATATTGTGTATTTATTAAGCTGAAAGTTCATATTTATAACTCTGAGATTTATGTCTCTGATTGTCAAACAGAATGTGTGTGTGTGTGTGCGAACATTCCTTTGTCTCCTACATCATCAAATCACTCAGTGTGGGTGTGGCAGTTACTGTCTATAGTACTTATCTCTGATGGTGTATATCTCAGTAGCAAAGTGCTTGGAGTTTATGTTAATGATGATGCTGCTGCTGCTATTTTTGTGTGGCTTTATTTTGTTGTATGTTTGTTTGGGATTGAGATGGAGGTATAGTGTTCTTAATATTGAGTGAGTTCTTATCCACCTGGCATCAACTTCACATATTTCTTCCCGCTGTAGCTGATATTTAAAATAACTAGTTGAGTATTGTTGCCCCCAAATTTGTTGTTTGTGCCTAAGACAGAACTTGTTCTGTGTTGAAATCCTGCTGACGTTAGGTTTGCTTTTCACCCTTCTAATGTCAATAAAAAAAGAACCGGTCAGCTACAGAGTAGATTTAATCAGCTGTCCCCACTTGCAGTGTATGACCTTGGGACACTATTAAATAAAAATCATTATGAGTGGCAGAGAAGAGCAAAGTATTGGAGTAAAAGTGTAGTTTTTAGTTATAGTTCAGACACTCTGGCATTTTATTATGCTCGTTTAGATTCTGAGGTCAAATCCTGCTGAGGGTCAGTTTTCTTTGTAATCAATAAAATATATGCAAATGAAGTAATGGATCTGATGTAATTTGTTATAGATTTCTCACAAACTTTTGGTCCTGTACCATCACAAGAAATATTTTCATCATAATCATTTTAAATGACTTGTTTTACAAATCCTTACTTATGAAAGAAATCCTTATTATTAAGAGTGAGGGACTGATAGATTCAACAGAGTGCCAAGTACATCAGTTTTGCATAGTTGTGTGATTTATGTTATTTTCTTGGGTGGTGCTTATGCTTTTTGTGTGCTGTGTGATTGATGTTGTGTTTTAGTGTTGGACAGTGTTTTAGTGTTGGAGTATGTGCTTTGTGAGATGTGTTATATTATTGGATAGCAACTGAGTTTTTGGTTTTATAGTGTCAAATATTGATTATGTAAAATTAAATATTGTGTTATTGTACTAAGTAGTGATTGTGTAGATTATGTATTGCATGCAGAGAATATAGTATTTGAATTGTGGTATTGAATTAAAAGTCTCTTGTACATGGTGTGTGGTTTGTGCCTGTAGGGCTCTCAATTTGACTGTGAACCCTGGTATAGTTTATATATATCATATTGCTTCAATTATTACTGGTTACTTTCTTTCACCCTGCTTATTTCAGTTTCCAGATCCTTGTGCTGTGACATTTTATCTCCCTCTCTTAGGCAATGTTTTAGCATGACACTAAAGATATCTGTTAGAGTACAGACATTTACTTTTCAGTTCATGTTTATTTTATTTGGACAGTTTGCCTTGGATCTCTTTGTTAATCTGGATAGGCATGTCGGCAATTTTTAACTTTTATTTGTTTCAGTCACTAGACTGTATGAGGGCACCACCTTAAAGAACTTTAAGTGAAATGAACCAGCCCCCAGCATTTTTTTTTAAAGCCTGGTACTTATTTTACTGGTCACTTTTGCTGGGGATGTAAACACCAACACTTGTTATCAAGTGGTGGTGGGACACAGGCACACACACACACACACACACACACATACACACATGATGGGATTCTTTCAGTTTCCATTCACCAAATCCACTTACAAGGCTTTTGTCAGGTCAAGGCTATAGTAGAAGACACTTTCCCAAGGTGCCATGCAATGGGGCTGAGCCTGGAACCATGTGGTTGTGAAGCAAACTTCTTACCACACAGTCACAGTCATGCTGCAACCATGTTCAAGATAATTGTGTTCAAGTTGTTATTACATACTGTTTCTGGTATATGTTTATGCATGCCAATTCCTCTCCAGTTTAATGTCAAAATACCAATATATTTATTGCCCAGTGGTCATAATATGCTGACTTGATTATGTCTCTGAATATATTTGAACTTGACAAAAACTGGGCAACTGGAGACAGTATGCTCATAACACTGATTGCATAATCTACACCTATTGATAGTGTCTGTTTTCATTGGTTGAATTTTGTAGTAATCTGAAATTAAGTATTGGTTCTGTGTGGCTAAACACAAGCTTTTTGTTTCTGCTTTTAACCCAAAGCCTTTGTACCAATTTTTGGATCTGGCTTACTTTCTCTCTGTCAAGTTTTGCTGACATTATCACTATCATTAGTTGCCTATTCGTACCCATGACAAAGTTAGGGCTTTCATTTGTTGGTTATTGCCCATGAAATGGTTTATCTCTCTTAATGTTTGTTTCTTTCCTGCAGTATATTGTTTTGAATTCCATTGTGATTTTTTCTCTTTTGGGTCTTTTTTAATGTTCTTTGTTTGTGTTTATCTAAATCTTTAGTGCATTTTATTGTTTGTATTTCATGGTTTCCTTATACAGAGAGAAAAACTTTTTGATCCTGTAAATGTTTTTCTTTGCAGACTCATAATAGCATCTGAGAAAATGCCTTGAGGTATTTGTTCTGGCTCTTTATGCTTTGAGTCGAATACCATTGAGGTTAACTTTGCCTGAAAATTCCAGACATTGTGCCTATATTAGAAACAGTTATTGTAACAGAATTCCATGTTGATTGTACTGAAAAAGTGATATCTTGAAATTTAGTGTCAACAACAACTCCCTTCAAATCTAACAAACTTTACACAAGATTCTTATGTAATAGATGACTGTTTCCAGTAATTCTGCTATTTGGGTGTCAGGAGTCTCAGTTCCAGTGTTTCCTATTTTCAGCAACAGCTACTTTGGTGTTTCCTAGTGTAACTAATGATCACAGGGACAACTTTCACTCTCATCTCATTGGGTAGGTTTTCTTAGTTTTCTTCACCAACCCAAGATACTTTCCAATCTTCTTCCTTTTGTTTTTGCTTTTCCCACGATTTTTGGATGCTTTTACTGATCCACCAAGTGCAATCTTTTATTAGAAAGATTGTTTTTTTTTTTATTTCCTTTCTCCACATTCTGTTTATCTTCATGTCCAAATCTTTATATCTGGATAATTTCTCCATTTCTTTTAATGGCACATTATTGTTTGTTTTATACATCAGTTAGGAAGCACCTGCTTTCCTTGTTGTTCTTCTCAACAACATTCAGCTGGTTAGCTATGACCTCCTTTTGTCTGGATTGACTTCAGTGTGGTCATTTTGTTGTTCTCTCATATCTTTTATTGTGTCTGTTTACACTATCTATTTTCTCTTTGTATTTCATCATGCTTCTATAACTTCCAGTATATGAAACCCCTCACTTTGAATAGGCAGCTAATGATAATAACATGTATTTGCTTTATTGTATACTTTTGTAGATTCTGGTGGGAAGCCTTTGATTTTGTATCTCAGTCAAGAATTCTTCAGTCTCAGCTTTAAGTCCTTGAATTAGCCATTTAGAAACTTTATTGACATTTTAGTATGTCATACTGTGATTACATTTTTCACTTAGATTTGATGGTTGCTTGTTCTTCTGTTGTAGTTGTATCTGAGTCTAGTCTGGTTCAACATGTTGATTAAAGTTGCTAGAGTCAGATAGAAAAGGAGTGGAGAGAAATTTCCCTTGGAATATTCTTCTTTTAATGGGGATGAGATTTGCTTTTATGATTCCCTCTTCTATCTATGTCTGCAGAATTGCTTGCTTTTTACTTGGTACTAGTTTAATCATGGCTCATTTTTCAGGATCCATATCTACAGAATGTTATCAAAGGCCTTCTGGTAGTTAACGTATGTCATACACAAACACATCTTTTCCTTTTATTGCAGTCTTTAGTTATGGCTTTGCTGATAAGTAGTTAATTTTTATAATTATATGAGCTACTATCTACCTCCTCCTCCTTGGCAGTGAACTGCCAGAATCATTACAGTATTTTTAATTCTTTATTTTCTGAGTTCAAATCTATTGAGCTCTTCTTTGCCTTTCTTCTCTGGAATTAAAATAAAGTACCAACCAAGTATTGGAGCTGATAGTATAGACTTTCTCCTTCTCAAAATTACTGACCTAGTACCTACATTAGAAACTGTTATTACTTTCATTGTTGTTTTGTTTTATGCAAGCTGTTCAAACTCTCACCCAGAGACTTCATGTAACAAACAGCAAGTTGGATGTTTTGCTGTGGATATTAAGGGTAGCAGTGATATATTATAGGGAAAGGAGATCAAATATTTAGAATTATTATTATTATTGCTAGAGAAGCGAGCTGGTAGAATTGTTAGCATGCTGGGCAAAATGCTTAGCAGTATTTCGTCTGTCTTCACGTTCTGAGTTCAAACACTGCCAAGGTCAACTTTGCCTTTCATCCTTTCGGGGTCGATAAATTAAGTACCAGTTATGCACTGGGGTGGATGTAATCGATTTAATCCCTTCCCCCAAATTTGAGGCTTTGTGCTTCCAGTAGCAAGGATTATTATTATTATTATTATTATTATTATTATTATTATTATTGCTAGAGCGGTGAGCAGGCAGAATCATTAGCATGTTGGATTAAATGCTTTGCAGTATTTTGCCTGTTGCTATGTTCTGAGTTCAAATTCCACCAAGGTCGACTTGGCTTTTCATCCTTTCGGGGTCGTAAATTAAGTACCAGTGAAGCACTGGGGTCGATGTAATCAACTAGTCCCCTCCCCAAAATTTCAGGCTTTGTGCGTATAGTAGACAGGATTATTATTATTATTGTTATTATTATTTGAAATGATTCTTATTATGCCTTTTTTTTTTGTTTGTTATTAGGTGTTCTACAACAACTTAATGAAAGTCGTGCACAGTTGGAGGAACTATGGGCCACCCGCAAACGGAAATTGGATCTGTGCTTAAAATTACGTCTTTTTGAAAGGGATGCATTAGAGGTAAAGAAATATTACTGATTTAAAGCACAGTTAAAAAACAATGTTGGTATGTAGAAATTTGTGTGCTTGTGATTTGTTATATTGTAAATGTTTTATTTAAAAAGAAAAGAACATTATGATGTATATTATTTGCCCACAGAAGTAAACCAATTCTTGCATTTGTTGTTATGTAGTCCCATGTTAGCTCACTCTTTAATAGACCTGTGAGACATTGGAAGCAAGCTGTTTGAATGTTTCGATATGACCCACAGATCATGCACAACCTTCAGGTTGAGGTCAATATTACACATGCTGACATACAGGGCCTTTGAGTGAGTGAGTGAGTGAGGTGGTGGTGGTGGTGGTGGTGGTGGGGGGACTGTAGGTATATTGCATTCTCCCTATTTGGCCAATCAGGTTTTGTAGGCTGGCTCAAGTGGTGGTTATAAGAGTAACAGACAAGGTAGACTTAGCTAGACCATGGTAATTATCTCCCTTTATCACTTATTTCCCAGTGGAATATATGCTAGCACAGTGCATTAAGTTAATGAGATTGTTAATGCTACAGGAATTTTGATGTATATGTGTTTTTATGCATTAGTCTCAGTAGAGAGGGAGTAGTAGCAGTCAGTTTTGCTCACTTATTCCTCTAGTAGTACAAAGGTAGCTGAATAAAGAATTGTGTTAACCATGACTACCTTGTCTCTATTGTGGAGCTTATTTCTTTTTGTTAGCTTCCAGTCAGCCCTGAATGAGTTAAACTACTATTACAAGTGGTTCAGACATGACCATTTCAGCAAATGCAACAGATTTCTTTGGCTGACCATACATTGCTTCCAGTGTAACTAAGGATGTCACAAGACCTATTTGACCCTCTCTCCAACACTCCATATTTCCATCTCTCATTTTTATCACTGTAGATTCCTCCTTACCATTTTAAAAGAATAATTAAGAGACCTCATTGGACCTGTGTATATCTCATACACTCTACCTAAATACCTCACTGATCATTTGGTATTGACATTCATCAGTCACTCTCACCATTTATTCACCTATTGTTATCAGTCACTCCTTCTCTCAAGTCTAGCCTCTCTAGCACAGTTACCATGATAAAACACACTCAGCATATTCTATAAAGTGTTTGGTGTTAGAAAGAGCATCCAGCTGTAAAAACCCAGCTAAAAATGAAACTTATGCACAAGATTTGATCCCCTGACCCATCTAGGGAAGCAGAAATGACTCAACCGCATCATGCCACTAGGGAAAGTGGATGCAAAACTGTCTTTGATGATGACAGCAGCAAGAATTATGCAAGCTAATGTGTTCTTTCTGTTTTAAAACATTAGAGTGTGATTTGAATGAGATTTGGCTTATTTCTAGCATGTTAATCAACCATGTAGATGCTGTTCATTGCCTTATGGAATGTACTGTCCTTAGACCTAGGTTCTGAAGTATATTGAGAGAGAGATATGGTTGCTACAGTAGATAAGTTCAGTGACTAATAACATCCTCTCTGGTTCATAGTTGGGAGTGTGATGCAGTAGTATATTATTTGGGGAAGGGATCTCTACAATCTGGTTATAATTTCAATGCTGATCATCATCATCGTCATCATCATCATTTAACGTCCACTTTCCATGCTAGCATGGGTTGGACAATTTGACTGAGGACTGATGAACCAGATGGCTACACCAGGCTCCAATCTGATTTGGCAGAGTTTCTACAGTTGGATGCCCTTCCTAATGCCAACCGCTCCTGATGTCCTTGTTAAAGCCTTTGAGACCACAGTCCCCAGTATTCTTCATGTTAAAATGAGAAGTCATTATTCTGTGAGCCACATATATATAGAGGATATAGGTTATTGTTAATTTCTTGTTTTATGGTGCCACTATTGAAAGATGTTGCAGTCAGCTGGAGCAAGTATTTCTTTTTATTGAAAATCACATCTTTTCACTCTAGATGTTCGTCACCTGAAGGTCTTTCCCTATGAGAGATCAATTGTGCAATCTAATGGAATATTTGTAATATATACAGTACTTCTGATTCTTATAGTAGTGGACTCAACCTCTTCACGGTACCAATTTAAAGGACTACAGCAACGTAATTGAATTGATCCCTAGTGCCCCTGGACTGGCTTGTGCGGGTGGCACATAAAAGACACCATTTCGAGCGTGGCCGTTTTCGTGTGGGTGACACGTAAAAGCACCCACTACACTCTCTGAGTGGTTGGCGTTAGGAAGGGCATCCAGCTGTAGAAACTCTGCCAAATTAGATTTGAGCCTGGTGTTGCCATCCGGTTTCACCAGTCCTCAGTCAAATCGTCCAACCCATGCTAGCATGGAAAGCGGACGTTAAACGATGATGATGATAAGCTCTATTTAATGCCACTGTACTTGATTCAATCAAGGGGCATAATTTAATGGTGCCTGTTATTGTCTATTGTGTATTGTCTGTTACACATTGTATAGTTATACATTGGTGATGTTCTAATATGTAATTGTGTGTTTGTGTGCATGCATGATAATATGTAGTGTGTGCGTTATATCTTGAAAAAAAATATGTTATAAGTATAGCATAAGTGGCAGTAGTTCTATATATATTCTAGGTTTGTATCTAATCATTATAGCACACACCCTGCACCAACATGACAATAGAAGAACATTCTGTGCTGCCCAGGAAATAAAGCACTTAGTTGTTTGCCAATTTGCTGAATGAGAATTATGATAATTCTGCATGAATTTATTTTAAACATATTGTTTATATTATTTTGCAACAGATATACTTTTCTTTTTTACACTTAAAATTTCACTTGCATTACAATAACCCACTGTAAAAGTAACAGGATTGTTGTGGATGGAATATTTTTCTTTAATGTTACTTTTATAGTGGGTGTATCACACACAACACACACACAACACACACAGACACACACACACACATCTTCAATCTCTTCCCACCTCTCTCTGTATGTGTACATACAGGATAAAGTGATTAAGCTAGTCAGTATGCAGTAGGATAATTAAGCTTAAACAAATCTTAGAAAAGAAAACAGCAACTTTTACCTCAGCCTACACTCCTCAATCAGGACTGCCAGATGACCAAAAGGGCCATTTTAGGATACCCTTTAGCAGTTTACCTCAATAATGAATGATAGTGACCTTGTCCTTATGGCCTGTGGCCTCAACAAGCATGAATGGCAGCATGCTGAGGGATTCCATGGTATGCATGGAGACTATGGATTTTGTTTTTAAAATGAGGAGGGAACAAGGATCTTGGAGCTCCGTTATGCAAATGACTTTATGATCTGCAACACCAACTTGAAGAAATCAGCCAGTCTCCTGATCACCTACCAATTTGGTGGGCATGCAAGCCATGTTCTCACCAATAAGCAGGATAGACATATCCTTAGTTTCTTTTACTAAGGTAAGCTAATTAGCAGTAGAGGAGGATGTTCTGAAAATATAGCTGCCAGAACACAAACTGGCTGGAGAAAGTTTAGAGACCTGTTAGCTCTGTTGACAACAAAAGGTCTTTCTCTCAGAATGAAAGGCAGATTGTATGAGGCTTGTGTACAAGGTAGTGATACTTGGATTGTGGATGCTGAGGAAACATGAAGACTAGAAGGAAATGAAGCTTGTATGCTCTACTGAATATGCAGTCAAGTGTGCATGCACGACACAATAGTGTCTCAAATATTTTCTTGTCCCAAAAAAGAATGTCCAGTATTTGAGATGTCATTTTGTCAACTAATATAACATTTTGGCAATGTTATAGATGTATGAGATGACCATGAAAGATCATCAGAGATTAGGAGACTTAGAATTTTAGTGATGTTGAGAGACTTATTACTTATGTGTGTGTATAGAGAGAGAGAGAGAGAGAGAGAGAGAGTTTGGGAAAGGCTTTTTCTTGATATGTGTACAGTTAGAGATGTAGTAACTGTGTCATATCTATTTTATTCATTATGAATTCAGTTGTTCCATTATTCATTTCTGTCATCTGCTGATCTAGTGTCAGTATAACCTAATTCATCTATAATACATATATATTTAGATTTTTATGTTGCTAATACTATACACCCAGTTATTTGAAAATAGCCTGAATTCTTTAGAACTTTAATTTTGCAAGAACTTTACAGATGTTTGTTACTGATTAAGTAACATTTTGTTCATACTTGGAACAACTGAATTCATAAATGAAAGTGCCTGACATTAGCTAGAATGTCTTATTGACATCACCAAACATTGTATTGTTGATATTAAGGATAGTGTATCCTTAATATCTATGACTTTTCCTAATTTGGTAAAATAGTCTTATCTGTGGAGTGAAAGGATAGTGTATCCTTAATATCTATGGCTTTTCCTAATTTGGTAAAATAGTCTTATCTGTGTAGTGAAATTTGAGAGAGGTTATTTGCAGTCAAAACTGTTTTCCTGGTACAAGTTAATTCTGGGGCTAACAACAGTCTTATGATGATTGTCAGTGCTTTCCGTTGTAGCATTGTTCTTGACAGATGAGAAAAGTATAATTACATAAAATACATGACTTGTTTAATTATATCTATTCTAAGGATATGACTATAACTTTTACATCACAGTGGAAGTGCATTGAAGTTTTGTTTGCTCCACTAACAAATACATAAAAGACAAGGTTAATAGTTTGAATAATTTTAAGCTGATGGGATAGAATGAGTCACATTGTCTGAAAGCACACCTCTGCATGTTGTAGGCATCAGTATTATTGTGCTCCTATATTGATATCTGGAGATATATAAGCAAAAAAGAAATTTCACCCTAACTATAATCTCATTTATCATTAATACAGCATGTACACTGAAGAGGCAACAATATGTATCCTATAATGGTTATCACTTATCATTAGTGTCCCATAGCTGAGCTAGGCCTACATTTTCTCCTCATGCTCTCTGAATTGTGTTTTATAGCTAACAGGGGTATACTCTCCAACATTAACAACAACAGTAGCTATAGATGAAACTCTATATATGTATCAGAAATCAAACAATATGTTTTAAGATGTCTAATAAACACACTTGGATGTAGGGTTGAATTATTGTTTACATGTCTGTTTAATGGGTGTTGAGTAACGGGTTCACTTGATATATAATTTTGATGATGATGATGATGTTAGATCTGATGAAAATAAGGACAAAAGGAAAATCATGATCTTAATACATTATATATAATGAACATTTGGAGCAGTCTTTTAAAGGATTAGAGTTTTCACATGGCCAGAGGTCAGTGACATACTAGTTATACATGTACCACACCTGTGTTGGTGCCATGTAAAAAGCATGTGCTGGTGCCACATAAAGAGCACTCAGTACACTTTGTAAAGTGTTTGGCATTAGGAAGAAAATCCAGCCATAGAAACCTTGCCAAAGCAGACAATCGGAGTCTGGTGCAGCTCTCTGGCTTGCCAGCTTCTGTCAAACCATCTGACCCATGCCAGCATGGGAAATGAATGTTAAATGATGATGATGATGATAATAGAGAAATAGGGGCTGTATACATACCTTACGTAGACCTTTCCAAACTGTTGAAGTTATTATTAAGACTGAACTTCTGTGGGATAAGGTCTGTAGGCAAAAAAGTGAACAGGTAGGAAGTTCTAGGAAATGAAAAATTGAGTAAAATGTTTAAAGCTGAGTCAAGGAGGTTAAAACTCTCAAGAAATGACAAGAGAGATGAGTGCATTGGATGGGCTTGGAAAATGCTGGTGTGAGTTCAGAAGAGCAAAAGCTTTTGCAGAGGAAAGAATAGAGGATATAACATTTAGTGATTTTTTTTTTTAAACCTGAAAAATTGTTGAATGTTATTTGGCAGTCATGTCCAAAACTACTAGATATGTTATTTTATTTTGAATATTATATGGATATTTACATTGTTGACGTTTGTTGAAAGGTATCGTCACAATTGGAGTTATGGGCAGAAGAACTACAGCACATGGAAATGTGCAATGATCCAGCAAAAGCAGAACAGATCTTACTGATGCACACAGAAAATTTATTGCACATGCAGAACTGTACATTCGAAGTTCTGCAACGAGGTCAAGAGCTTTGTCAGGTCAGTGGATGTGTTCTATTTAATTTTTAAAAAATTTCTGATTAGAGTTTTAAAAAATAATAAAAGTGATATACTTCGTATTCATGTTAAATTGAAAATTATTTGGAATTGTGAATATTTGCAAATTTTAATAATAAATATCATTGTAATTTTGTCTCTTTCAGTTGTTTGAAAACACAGGTGTGCAATTAATGGCTGATTCACAATATGATGCTCAGACTAGAATCCAACTATTGCTGGAATATTTGCATGAACGAGAATTGGATTTAGAGAATTTGGCTGAAAGTCGTCGCATTCGTCTGGAGCAATGTGTCCAGCTACGTAATTTTGAGTATGAAACCAGGCAGGTGAGGATTAAGTATTGGAATTATTCTCAACTTTAATAAAGTGATTATCTCTAACTATTGACAATTTCAATAACCATCATGTGTCAACTACATCTGAAATTAGGTAACAAAATATATGGAAACCAAAAGAACTCTGAGAATTATATTTCTTTGGAATCTACAAACTGCAACTGTTTCTCTGTTTCATTAAATAAACTTACACATTTCAAAAATATTTTACAATTCTTCATAATGTTTTTCTTCAATTCAAAAAATTACTCAGAGATTGCAGTCTATATTTCACTGCATGCACTTATGGTAAAGTTTTCAAAATGCTTTTCTACAATTCTTCAAAGTTGTCTTCTATTTGAAATGTTGTGGGGAAAGAAATCTTGATTAAAAAAAAAAAGATTGTTTTCTGAACATTTCTGCTTGAATTCTCAACTTCTCATTAAATCTTTTTCAAAACTTAATTTCTACTTAATAAACTGTATAAAAGTAACTTTTTATATATCCTTAGTAAAATCATGTCAAAAATGGGAAATCTATTCATTGCTCTCTCTAGATGTTTTATGGCTGATATTTGATATATGAATAGAGATTTTTCTCAATGGAAAAAAAAAGAACAACTTTTTTTTATCATTATTATTTATTTTACGATTGTGAAATTCTAAAATAACCTGTTTGTCAAGATATGTGTAAATTAATTACAAATTGGTATACATTGGCGTTATTATATCATTTGTTATTTATTGTATTTAATATTTTACATTTTTCTACAATAAAACTCACCTTTTGTAATGTTTATAGTGAACACATATTTATAATGAATACAACATTCATTTTAGGTGGTTTCTTGGATTCAAAATGGAGAGACAATGTTGACTGCCAGTTTTATGTGTCCAGATAATTTAATGGAAACTGAACAACTGAAGAAAGAACATGAAAAGTTTATGTTGGCTATTGAGGTACAGTTGTCTTTTGTTTCTGATTTTTTTTTTTTT
>NC_068982.1:162022394-162027056 GCF_001194135.2 Octopus bimaculoides
TTAAAAGTTAAAAAAAAAAAATCAATTTAGCAATACTAGCTGTACTTTTTCTTCTGTCAGTCCCTCCATAAATTAGGCTCTAATATAAAACGTTGTCTGAGGCCCAGTTGAAATATAATTTTACTATTTTGTTTTTCTCTATGCTGTGTAATTATCTCTTATTGTCTGTCACATTGTAGAAAACACATGCGAATGTGATCCAAGTCACTCAAAAGGCAGAGAGCATGATCCAAAGCAACCATTACAATTCTGAATTTGTACGTGTTATCGCAGAAAATATGAATTTGGTTTGGCAACAGCTAATGTATCATGCTGAAGAACGTCACAAACTTGTAATGGCATCAATGACTTGGTATAAAACAGCTGAACAAGTATGTTTGTAATTCTATTTTATATTCATAAAAATAACTGATTTTTCTTTGGCCTTCCATTTCTAAAATGAACTTAAATATTTGTTAACAGTTCTATCTTATGATAGTATTTCGTATTTATGTAATTGTTAAATTTAATTTTTTTTGTCCTATTTAGTTTTGAGAATTATATTTTTGCTGTCATTAATATTTTGAGTGATTATATTTTTCTTTTTCTTTACAGGTTTGGTCAGTTTTAGAAAGTTTAGATCGAGATTATAAACGAGATGAAGACTGGTGTAGCACAGACAAAGCTAACTGCACTGACAAAGCTGCATTCTTAGTACAAGCAATCAATAAGCATAATGAACAAAAGGAAGCCTTTCTTAAGGTAACGTATTTGACTCGTGTTTATGTTCAAATTTTAAAATATGAAATGTTTAACCCTTTAGCATTTAAACTAACCATATCCATCCAAAATATTCTACTGCTTTATGTTCAAACTGGCCAGATCTGGCCTCTCATACCTACCCTATAATTTCATTCTAAAAGTAAACAATCACATCATCAAAATCTCAAAGCTGTTAGATAATGCATGATTAATACAAAACAATATGAAGGAATAAGAATTACATTTGACAAAATAATCTGAATGTTAAAGAGTTAAGATTTTGAAATATTGAAATTATTTCTGTAGACTTCAATGGAATTTATATAATGTTTCTACTTTCATTTAGGCTTGCACTTTAGCCAGACGTACAGCAGAGACATTCTTAAAATATGTCAACCGCAACCTTCACACTTTGGGAATGGATGTGAAGTACAGAAATCCAGAATCTCATGTAAAAGGTAAATTTTATTAATTTAATGTCAATGTATTCATAATTTTTATCAGTTAATATTTGTAGAGTTTTAGGTACAAACAGATTTATTTTTACAGTGATCCTACACCTAGAGCTAACATAGAGGGTGGACCAAAAGTCACCTGACAATAAATCAAAACCATTTAATTCCAAGATTTATGTATGTTTAACAACTGAATGAATTTAATATAAGCATCTAAATATGAAACGTCTTGAAAATTGTTCAAACTGAAGTCCTTCTTGAGTGACACATTTTTCCATTCAAGCCAATACAGAATTACAGATAGTATTTATGGAATTTTGATTTACTGTCGGATGACTTTTAGCCAACCCTGTATTACTAAAGTTCCTAGACGTTTCTTCTTCAATAGATATGAAGCTTTAATAGCAATCTGTTGAAGTTGTAATTCCCCATTTACTGAAAGTTATCATAATTTGTATTGTGTTTGATTTTAATACTGTAAGTTATCTTTTTCAGTTTACAAATTATCTTAAAATTGTATTCTTGCAGACCTTCTGTAAAGTAATACATCTTGATAGGTTTAGAATATATACATATATTTTACTGAAGCGGGAATTTGGCTAACTATTCACCAATGAAGGAACTTTGTTGATAATTTACTGATGGAGGAATTTTTTTGTTTTTCACTAATTCACTGACAGAGGTATTTGGTAATTAATTTAGTGGGTGGTCTAATCTGATTATCAATGTACTGTTGTGATATTTTAATCAGTAACTTACTGTTGGAGTAATTTGGGTGTAAATTTACTGATATTTTCTGGGGGTTTTTTTACAGCAACTCTTGATCAATTACTACAACAGGAAAATGCTGTGATTGAATATTGGACTGTAAAGAAACGAAAGTTAGAACATTGTCATCAGTATGTCCTTTTTGAACAAAGTGCCAAACAGGTAAAGTGTCATTTCATGTTATATCTTTTGTAGGAGTAGCTAGTATTCTTAAGTTAGGAGTTTATCATTGTTCATCACTTTTAATACTATATACAAAAGTGTTCCTATTTGAATTAACCCCTAGAACCTGCAAATATTCTGTAGGGGACATGATTTCAGTGGAATATAATCCTGGAAGACTCAAAAGCTGGTTTCGTGTTTACAGCTTGTTTAATTGGCAGAAACATCATTATTTTCAGCTTTCAACTCAAAACAATGTGGCCATTTGCTTTTACATCTTCCAAGAGTATAGTCAAACTAAAGCATGCTCGTGGGTTCAGAGGATTTAAACTCTTGATCAGAATCTCACAACATGAATTGTAATCTAAAGTTTCAGTTGATCAACTACAGTGTAAAATATATATGCCAATATATAAGGTTACAGATATTTTATTAAACCCCTTCAAAGTTTTGATTATAATGAAAATAAATTAAAATGCATATGCAGATCCCTCATGGGAAATATAGTGGTGAAAGGGTAATTACAATTGGTTATTAGAAACAATTGCTTTTGTAACTTTTCTCGAGTCTTAAATAGGTGAGAAATATCACTCTCACTCTTTTGACTGGAATGCCAGTCTGTTGCAGATAACTTTGTCTAGAAGCTAGGTGAACTGTAAAGTATCCAACCCAGAGACCTAGTAAACCACTGTTGAGGGTTCGGATGAGAGTCTGATAAGTGAGGCCATCACTTACATTATTGCTATTATTGAAGCAGTAAACATAATAAATAACAATTTGTTCATACTGCTGCATAATTTAAAATAGAACCTCCTGTAATGGCTAAAAGTTTACATTAAAATATCTATAAAGATGATATTTACTTGTCAAGATTTTCAAAATAAAATGACAAACCAATATTGTGATTTGTTGTCATATTTCAGCAATAAAATATTTGACAGGGTTCATGTAATATAAACATACTTTCCAGATACTTCTCTTTTATGATAGCTGAATCATAAATATCATTACCTTGACACTGATTCATTTCAAAATATACCATAATAGAAGGTTTTTGTTTCTTTTACTCTTACTTTTCTAAGACGAGTGTACCAAAAGTGTTGTGCCAATTTGTCAAAATACAGCACTTTAGTATTATTTTTTTTCATTTATATTTTAGTTCTCCATTACTTGAACTGAAATCAATTCAATGACAGTGTTGTTGTTGTGGTTGTTACTAAAGACATTTTCTTTTCAAATTGAATGGAATTTAATCTCTCTTACTGATTTTGTCAATGTCTAGCAACTATTTATGCATGCCAATATCTTTATTTATACATAGTTCATGATAAAGTAGTATAGATTTCTTGAAACATTGTCTGATATATATAAATGTTTTAAGTATTTTTAAAAGCCAAAACAATGCAAGTTATAAAAAAATAATAATATAGGTTGATGGTTAGTACTGTTATGTAGTATTTCAATATTTCAGGCTTAGGACCTTTTCTTTGGGAAATGTACCGAGAAAAGATGTTTATAGCTGATATCACTGCTCTGTAGTTTGTGTGTGTGAAGGGTTATTTTGCATTGCTATAGTACCCAATCAGTTGAGTGCAGTTTAGATCTGTTATTAATTTGCAGGCTGTACTTGTTAATTAAAATAGTTTCTTTTATTCTTAAATTCTCAATGCTTCTTTCTGCTGCTGCAATTGAAAATCAGATGTCTTTGTCGTGGTATTTTTGTAGGTGTTTTTTGACCGAAGAAACATTAGCATAGAAGTTTTTCTTCAACCTGTATGTGAACTTGTCTAGTGGTACTTCTGATGTAGAATTCATTACATCTGCTACACATGATTTTATACTGTCTTGGTCTGCTTTTAGCTAGGAGCCTTCTCAGGAAAGGTCCAGAGTATGCTAGTTGTATATCTAATTCCTTCCTTAAGGCTAAAAAGGTGGATTGTAGCACCAGGAAATAGTATTAACCATTGGCCTATATTGTTTATTTTTTTTGAATAACTTTAATTGTTTTGGCTTAAAAAATATTTTAAACATTTATAGTGGATGACATCTAAATAGTATCAGTCAAATAATCTAATATCTGGATAATTCTCCTCACTATATTGTAGTGAGTGATTTCAATATTGAGTGGACAGATGATAGTAATGATAGAGAAACATTTGATATTGATTTGGTCCACCTTATACTCTCCTTTTGCACACACATTTACCACAAAGCTGCTACTTTATTCCATCTCTACTCAGTTTCTCACTTGACACTTCAGGCAGTAAAATGATTTTGTCACCTCAAAAATTGTATTGAGCAAGAAACTCTGAATAACACCACCTAAATCAAATCAACTTTGAATTACACCAGTTTTGTGCAAATAAATATACCCTGTACTATGTATTGAGTGCTCCTTTTCTCATTCGTTAAAACAAAAGTATAGATATACATGCATGGGTATGTGTGCACTCATAAGCATGTGTACACTTCCTTATTCACTCTCTCTCTGTATGTGTGTGTGTGTGTGTGTATATATATATATATATATATATAT
>NC_068982.1:162027066-162041042 GCF_001194135.2 Octopus bimaculoides
TATATATATATATATATATATATATACACACACACACACACATACACACGTAAACATGCATATATATACACAATTTGTATTGAGCTTTCTTATGTTTCTATATTAAAGAACCTCAACTTTAACACATCAGCATACACACTCTCATAGTATTTTATTTAACTTGTGGTTTTGAAAAAAGAAAGAAAAAGAATCACAAAAAACCAAGATCTTCCACAAATCCTTTATTATTCTGCATAATCTCCCATATTATATATCTATTATACATTATCTGTATAGTCTTTTCTTGTTCCTTATGTTAATTAATTTCTTTTCTGCAGGCATTAGACTGGATTCATGATTCAGGCGAGGCATACTTGTCAACACACACATCTGTTGGTGAAACCAGAGAAGAAACAGAGTCACTGTTAAGAGAATACTATGAGTTTCGTGGCAGGGCCAAGGTAACATTGACCATATTGTATTCTATTTGTTGTTGGTGAATGTCAGTCTCTATTTTAAAGTGAAGAGAGAGACATGAGAAAAGGTGTTCAGAAACCAAACAAGAGCAGCTGCTTATTCACTGGAAGTGAAATTAGATTGTTGAACTTATTTACTGAAGGTGGGCATTGATTATATGATCAATTTAGTGGGGGTAGGTCTAGATTGTTAAACCCAATTATTGGAGGTGGAACTGTATTGCTGGAGCTCTTTGAGATGGACCTAAATTGTTGAAACTATTTATTGAAGGTAGATTTAGTTTGTTGAACCTAGAAGTGGAACTAGATTATTGGTTCTCTTTACTGGAGGTAGAATTAGATTATTTGAACCTGTTTGCTGGAGGTGGAGCTAGAGCAGTAGTTCCCAATCCTTTTATTTAAATGAGTTTTCCCACGAACCCCTTGTAATATGCTTATCCTTACGTATGTCTGTATATATGTGTGTGTGTGCATGTATGTATATATATATATATGAAATTTTGAATTTAGTTCACAGACCCCCAGTACTACCTTTGTGGACCACAGGTTGGGAACCACTGAGCTAGAGTATTGGACCTATTTACTGGAGGTAGAGTTAGTTTATTAGACCTACAAGCCTCCAATGAATTTCAGTACCTGACACACTTTCCAGTCAGGGAAATTTGGTGCACATGTCAGAAAGAAAAATGGCACAATCAGATTCAAACTTTGATCACATGACCAAAATAGTACCAACTGTAAGCATGCGTGTGCAGAAGGCTGTGTGGCAATAATAAAGATATGTTATGGTGGAAGTGTGGATAATTCTTTTACTTCCCCTCATATTTACAGGAGGTGGAGCTAATTTATTGGATCAATGAGCCATTTTCTGATTGTGAAGCTAAATTATTGGACCTATTTTGTAGAGGTGCAGCTAGATTATTTGGACTATTTACAACAGGGGCAGCTCGATTATTGGTCTTATTTACTGAGGTGAAGCTAGGTTGGATCAATTTACTTGCATGAAACAGGTGTAGTTATAAATAATGAATACAGCAAGTTGTATAGTCAAACAACTATCTGTCATGTTTATGTAACATAAAGTATTCAATGATTGACTAATGTTGATGACCAGCAATGTATTAGTGAAATAGTGTAAAGTAACAGTCATTTGATCCTATAATGTGAGTTTCTTTTTTTAGTTGTAGTGATTTCATTTTACTGTACATTTGTCACTATAGTTTCTAAGTAAAACATGGTAATTACCTGTCATTTAGTCATTTCTTAAAATTATAAACCTTTGTGTTTATATCTACAAATTCTGCCATAATCAGAGATATTTTCCCTCTCTTTTACCACTGTGTAGCTGAATATATTGAGGGTTGTCCCAATATCCCCAGTAAGTTATGCAACTGAAAAAAGACATCTTAAAATATTTGATATAAAGAAATAGTGTGTTTGTATGTGTGTGTGTGTGTGAGAGAGAGAGAGAGAGAGAGAGATGTTACTTTTAATTAAATAATATTTCTGAAATCAATTTTCTTTTTAGGAAACTAAAGAAAATGTCAGTCTTTTGCTTCAACTGGCTGATGGTTTTGTTTCTAAAGGCACATTTCATGCCAGCAGCATCATGGCATGGTGTGCTGCTGTAGATAAACGATATAAAGACTTCTCTTCTCGCATGGAGAAATACAGACAAAAACTAGAAGGCAAACTCGGTGTCACAAATGAAGTGAGTGTTTCTCAGTATAAAATACTTTTCAAAATTTGTTTTTCAATGTTGTGGTTACTTTTATCTTTTTATTTGACTTAATAAAAGTAAATGTATCAATTTAAATACTTCCGTTCAATTCATTAAGCATTGTTTTAGAGAAATCTTTCTAATTCTCTGTGTTATTTTGTTTATTTGTAGACTGAGAAAGAAGACAGGCAAAGTGATCCTTCAATTGAAGAAAAACTTCAACAGCATGCTCCTAAGGAACTTACTGAAGAAAAAAGAAAGTCTGCTAGACGACGAGAGTAAGGGCCTGTTTAAAATATCTTGTACATCTTGTGCTGTCATTATTCTTAATATTGGTTTGCCATTATTATTCTTTTTTAATAGCCAGGCTGGTCTTGATAGTTATATTGTTAAGGTATTAAACATTCTGATGAGGTAATCCTCAGTGATGTGATTTGTCAGGTGAACAGTGACTATGACCTTTTAAATCTGAACAACACAGCAGGTACCACAGTATGGTAAAGTTCACTATACTCTGTCCATGGCATTTAATTAACAACCTGATCCATATAACTTCCATGAGTTCTATAGTTCACTGCTGTTTAACTTACTACACTTAAAATAGTTTAGTTTTTTGTTGACTTCCATTGCTAATTGTGTAGGTGTATATTTAGTGATTAGAGTGTCAGACTCACAATCATAAGGTTGGAAGTTTGATTCCCAGTTGAGGTAGTCTATTGTGTTCTGCAGCAAGATACCTGGCCTTCAAGTTGCTCCAGTAAATTCAGCTACCGAGTACCAGCCTAGTGCTGGTACACCCTTCTTTACTTTCAGCGTCATATCCTAGATTTCAACTGGATTACCAATGGGTGGATAGAGAGAATGTTGTCTGTTCACGACTATCTGGTTACCTGAAACAAATAGTGAACACTTAGTACATACTGCCAAGCCATACATGCTTGCAAGTCTAGTTTCTATTGCTAATTCCTCTCACATGAAAAGCTAACTGCAACAACAGACCAGTGAAGATTTATATTTCATATTTACTTTACAATCTACTAGGATATAATAGCTAGCACTATGGACCATTATGATTCAGAAGTAATGGAGGAATAGTCTTTAAGAATATAAAGAGGAAAAAAACTGCTGTTGGAAGTTTTGCATAATTAAACTTGTGTCATCTTAAACTCACAGGCTGAATTCATTCACAGATTGATACAAAATATCCTCTTTCAGTTTCATTTATATTTGTGTGTGTGTGTCTCTCTCTGTCTATCTGTCCATTCACTTGTGCATGCACACACACACACACACACACACATCAGGTCATCCCATAAGTAGTGTCCAAATTTTAAATAAGGAGAACAAATGACCAAATCTTACATTTTAATGAAACTTAACCATCAGTATATTTTCCATGATTATCTATGACATCTTTCCATCTACTTGTAAGCTTTTAACTCCTATTAGTGAAAAACTCTTTCAGTTTCAAAGAGAACTCTGAAAGGTCAGTTTCAACTTTTTTAGTTGTTTTGAGGGTTAATCCATCCAAATGATTCTGTAAACTATGAAACAAATGGTAATCTGAAGGAGTAGGATCTGGGGAATAAGGCAGATAAGCAATTTTCTCTCAAACAAATTCCTAGATTTTCTGTGATGTGATCTTTGCAGTGTGGGGTTTTGCATTGTCCCAATGAAACACCACTCTCTTTCAATTCTCTAAAGTCTTTTTTCCTCAAAGCAACATTCCAATGCTCTAATTGCTGACAGTAGATTTGAGCATTGATTGTTGCATTAGTTGGTAGCAACTCGAAATGGATGAATCCTTTGCAATCCCACCAAATAGAAAGAAGAACCTTCTTTGCGCGGAGTTCCCTTTTCACCAAGACAATGTCTATGATGCTTAACATTTTAATAAAAGACCCATTTTTCATTACTGGTCACCAGTCTGTCCAAAAAGGGTGAGATGAGTTCACAAGAATGAAGAAAAGAGTAGATGTCTACTTGGGATTTGCAGTTGGCTTCAGACAAATCATGAGGCACCCATTTTCTGAGTTTTGAAACCTTTCCAAGCTGTTGAAGATGGCGATGAACAGTTGTATGGCTTGAACAAAACTTGCTTGCCAATTCTTCAACTGAAACTGCATGATCTTTTTTAACTTCTTCTAAAAGGAGCTTGTCATTAAACTCAATTGGACATCCTTTTCAGGCCTCATCTTCAAGGCTGAAATCTCCACCTCTGAATTTTACAAACCATCTTCTGCAAGTTCTTTCATTCAGGCACTCTTCTTCATAAGTTGAGTGAATATTTCAAGTCACTTCAACTGCAGAGTTACCTTTTTTAAACTCATAAAGCATTATGTGCCTGAAATGCTCCTTAGAGGCTTCCATGTTTGAAGAGCTTTAATTAGTGAAATTTCAATTAGCTTATCCTGCAAAATGAAATTTGATTAGTTTAAATTATGTCCAAATACATATAAATATTACTTGATGCCATTAGACATTCTAAAATTCTGTTAAAGCATTTGAAAATATAGAAGTCCAGACATTAGTTATAGGATGACCTGATATTACAAGGGAGAAGATGAGATTTAATTCTGAAGATTTCTCATTTTATTTGCTGAGGTTATTTCAGTTTCTTTAAAAAAAAAAAAACACTGCAAAAACTTGTTGAAGATATTTGTATGTTTTGATTTATTTACTTTCAGATTTATCATGGCTGAATTACTACAAACTGAGAGATCATATGTGAAAGATTTAGAAACTTGTATGAAGGTTTGTGCTTAATTTCATATCTTTATTTTTTCTATTGAGAAATTGAGCCTGTATATAGTCATTCAGTCTGCTACATATAGCAACCAAATTTCTTTCAAATTACACTCTACTATCATGTCATGTAGTTCACTACATCCTTGTATCATAGGGACTGCTGGAAAGCCCTTGATCATATGCTTGCTCTTTCAGGATTAACTTGGGCTTAGACAATAATGATTGTTAAAATTTGATAAAACGACTAGCTACTGGGAGAACCTCTACAGAGTCACCCTAAGTAATAGCCAAATCTCCTCCAAATCACACTTAGGACACATGTTAGATAATCTAGTCTTAGATATCCCCTCAATGCAAAGGTCATAGATGGAATGCCTTTGGTTTGCTCAATCAAGGTTGACCTGAGTTTTGTAACTCAGTGCCAGCAAGTGAGCTATGTGAACCCTTGAGAAATGCAACAATACTGTAAACTACTATACAACAACCCTATAAAGTACCATGCACAGCACTTTAAAACACTACATATAAGAATTCTCTAAAATACTGTACATGACAACACAGTAAAAAAGCATATACAACATTATCTCATCATCATTTAACATCTGCTTTCCATGCTGGCATAGGTTAGACAGTTTTTACTGGAACTGGTAAACCAGAGGGCTGCCCCAGGTTCCAGTCTGATTTAGCATGGTTTCTACAGCTGGATGCCCTTCCTAACACCAATCACTCCAAGAGTGTAATGTGTGCTTTTTATGTGCCAGCAACACAGGTACCATTCACATGACACTGCCATTGGCCATGACTATGATTTTACTTGGCTTGACAGATCTTCTCAAGCACAGCATATTGCCAAAGGTCTCAGTCACTTGTCATCACCTCTGTTAGGCCCAACATTCAAAGATCATGCTTTACCACTTCGTCCATGTCTTCCTGGGTCTACCTCTTCCATAGGTTCCCTATGCAGTTAGAGATCAGCTATAAATTGTAATTTACAACTACACTCTAAGCTACCACACAACTATCCTACAAACCATCACTGTAAGCCACTGTGCAGAAACCCTACAAACCACTGTACAACAGCACTTTTAAACACCATATGACAATGCTATAAACCACCATGCAATATTATGAATAGCTGTACACAGCAACACTATAAACCACTGTTATATGATGTTGGTTTCACATTTTGGCACAAAGCCAACAATTTTAAGGGAATGGGTAAGTTGATTACATTGACTGCAGTGCTCAACTGGGACTTATTTCATCAGCCCTCAAAGGATGAAAGGCAAAGTCAACCTTGGCAGATTTTGAATTCAGGATGTAAAGAGGGATGTAATGCTGCTAAACATTTGGTCTGGCGCACAGACAGTTCTGCCAGCTCACCACCTTCATATAATATTATGAAATATCATATTGTTGTGGAAGGAATCCAACCACCCCTCAAGTGACTAAAAGGTGGACTGATTCATTGTTATAAAACAAAGAACTGTGAACAATTGGCATTTTGGGTTGGTTAGCAGTTCACTGTGAGCCTTTGATATAGAGCATTGAGTATCGTGTATTAGTAATGGTAGTGTGTTGTGTATATACTTTCTTACCCCTGCTTCATTGTATTATATATCCAATATAAGGATATAAAACATATATAACTCTGTATAGCATCATACATCAACAATATAAAACACCATGTTCAACATTGCAAAGCAGCACACCACTTTATAAGACAGCATACGTATCTCTATAAAACATCTCATGTAACATTATATCACACAAAAACTGCTTACCTAATAACTGCTAAAATAACATACATACCAACACTATAAAACATAACAATACTGCAAAACACTACTCACAATGCTATAAAACATCATCATAACAACATAGTACACTGTACATATGTGACTGTTAATGCACCTGTTGCCAACATACAAACTTCCTTCATACTGTTCTTCATATTTATATTAAAGATGCAATTAATCTATGGACACCTGGGTATTGCTGTTTCTAACCTGGTACAATGTGCACCTTTCTAACTTTTACAGTCATCATTATTAGCCGTGAATTAACCTGTTTATTATCTTTCGGCATTCTCTCCCAACAGCCCACATACTACCATGTGCACGTGCACAATGTTGACTCAGATACAAATATTCACATATGTACATACCTAATGAAATACGTAGACACGCACAAAGTGTTTGTTACTAGCACTGCAATGTAAGGGAGGCAATTAGGCATCCAATTAAACTGCAATTATAAGAATGTCTGCCTGCCTCCCTTTAGATGCTTAAACTGAAACATTTTTCTTTCTTTCTGAGAAACATACATATTTATCAGTCTACTTCTTGAAGTATTCAACCAAGATTTCAGTGATATGTTTACAATATTCTTTATAATCAAAATCTTTTCTGCCATGAAATATACACAAGATAAGAATGCTTTTAAGTAAGAAGGTATAATACATTAAAATGTGTTTTGGTAGAATTCTTAGATATAGGAGTTAAGAGACAAAATAGATAATAGTAAAAGATCAACATCACATAGAATCATTGTACAGGTTGTAATGTTAATTATATACAGTTGAAATCAGTTTCCTTCAAGATGTATGCAAAATGAGGCTAGAAGTTGCTCCTCAACAAATTAAACAGTAAATTTTGTTTATTTGAAAGAATGTAATATCTTAAAGGTTGGATTATGCTCTGAGTTTTTTATTTATTTTTTTAATTTTGTATTTATGAAAGTTTAGAGAACGGTGAAGTAAATATTTAAATGATATTGACCAACATTGAGGAACCTCACTTGCTGGTTAGGAAAAATTGTTGTTGTTATGGACTTTCATGAATTGTATAAAGTCTGGAGAAATGGAACTATATCTCGATTAGCAGCCTGGGGAGATAAATGGTGTTTTGATGATCTGAAAAGTTGAGAGAAGTAAAGTAAATAGCCTTTGCTATGTATCTGTCTGGCAGCTGACCAGAATACGCACCTGCTGGAGGATAAAGAGGAGAGAAGAAAGAGAATATGAAGTTATTAAGAAGATTTGAAGCTGGCTATTTATTCATTACTTTGCTGTAGCTGTATGTGATGAAAGTGAACATAAACTGTATTGATCTCACCACTTGGAGGGCAGCTGGACATGTAATGGCCTCTCATAAGCATTTTCTGTCTTTAGATTTTGTGTGTACTAACACGGGTAAAAAGTAGGAGAAACTATCAATTTCTCTCTCTTGTAGTAAATTTTCTTTTTACATTGTTAAATAATACAAAAAAAAAAGAAAGGATTAAAATTAGAAGGGTTTTTTTTTTTGTTTTTTTGTTTTTTTTCAGCTACTCAGTTTTCTGAAGTTATCTGTTTCCTCATTGAAAATTGCCAAAAGCTCCGCAAAATTGTTTACCATTTGTAATGATTTTTTATATCTTTCTCTTTTCCAGTATTACATGGGTGAAATGTTAAATCAACAAAATAATATTCCACCTGGCATTGAAAACAAAACTGAAACAATATTTAGTAATATTAGAGAAATATATGAATTCCATGACAAGTATGTTTCATTTTCATTATTCTTAGTATTTTTCATTCACCATAATTCTCATTATCTTCACCAAGATACTGCTTTCACTTACCTAAGCAATTACATTCTTGCAAACATTTATCTTTATACCTTTACTTGTTTATTTTCTCATAAAAGATCCAATGTTTTTACAAATTATATCTGGAATATATTTTGGCATCTGAGAAGAGCTCATCTATGTTTTTCTAAACGTTGTTTATTTTAAGTGAAGGCTGTATTTGCTTTGGTCTCAGTTTTAAATCAACACCAAATTATATACATAATAATTCATCATAATTCTTCTCTTTCTCTCATATATATATATATATATATATATATATATATATATATATAAGGACACTTGTAACATAATGGTTTGGGCGTTGGGCTCACAATTGTTAGGTTGTAGGTTCAATTCTCAGATTGGGCAAAATACATCTTGTCCTCAAATAGTTTGCTTTATTTCTTGTTGCTTCAGTCCACTCAGCTAAAAATAATTACCAGCAATTGCTGGCATTGAGGAGTCTTGTACTCTCAGTCATTTAGACACTATGGAAATTTTGGTGAAATGGGTTTGTGTATGTGTGTGTGTGTATGCCTATCATCATTATCATTTAATGTTCATCTTCCATGTTGGCATGGGTTGGGTAGTTGGACAACATCCTACCAAGCAGAGGACTGTGCCTTTTCTAGTGCCAACCACTTTACAGAGTGTTCTGAATGCTGTGATGGATGCGTCTTCTCAAGCACAGCAAAATTGCCAATTATCTTAGTCCTTTGTCATCTCCTCTATGAGGCTCAACATCTTGTGTGTGTGTGTGTAGCCATATTAGAATTCTATTTGATATTATACACATATTCACTCATTCATTTTATGTTTGTTTCTCTATACTGCACAAGTTAGACAAATATGCTTCGAGGTATTATTTTACAGCTGAATGCTCTTTCTGACACAAATCCCTACATGTTTTTCAAATAAGTGATCTTTTATTTTGTGTAACTTCGAAGGCACAAAGTGAGAAGACAAGTTGTTGACAAGAGAAGTTCCAACAACACTGCATGAGTGTCATAACTTTCAAATAATCAAATGCAGATATGAACAAACTCATACACTTGCATGTGCATACCCCCCCCCCACACACACACACAATGGGCTCCTGTTCAGTTTACCTGTACCAAATCCACTCACTTGGCTTTGGTCAACCCAGGTCTATAACAGAAGACACTTGCCCAAGGTGCTGCAGTGAGACTGAACTGGGAACTGCACAATTGGAAAGCAAATTTCTTAACCATACAGTTGTGCTTGTCTCTGCATCAATGAATTACACATTTACAAGGATTAATTATACTGATAGAAAATCTAATTACAATTCTGTTCAATAATATAAATTCTTTTCCCCCTTAAAATGTTTTTCTAATCTTTGAAATTTTCACTGTCCAAAAATATTAGCCCAAGAAATACTTAACTCATCTTTTTAATTTATTTCAGTATACTGTCATATTTACACACACACATATATATATATATATTTTTTTTCTTTTATTCTTAGAACATTCTTAAAAGAGTTAGAAAAATATGAGACTATTCCGGAAGATGTTGGGCATTGTTTTGTCACATGGGTAAGTAGTATCTCACTAGCATCATTATTTTTTGCAGTTTAACATAGATAACTCATCTGAAAATGAGTACCAGATGATTACCAGTGCAGCTCTTTCTCCTTCCAGCTGTCACATCCTGACTGTTCTGCTGAGTCAAAGGAGAGAGAGTTGAGAGGGTGTCCGTGTTTGTTCACAACTACATAGACACCTAAAACAATTAGCAAGTGTGGTACATGTTACTAGGTCATACTAGCTTGCAAGTGATGGCTAAGATGACTTAAAGTTAAATTTATTTATTGAGAAAATGATAAAAATTTAAGGATTCAAAGTAGTTTTGAGGCAACTATAGCCATTTAACTCTTGTATTTTGTTGATCTATGTACAATAATACTCGACCTACAATTGTCTTATCCATCTGTTATAAACAAGTTGCAGTTGTCGCAACCATCTGTTATAAGCAGTTCTTTTAATAGTTACTTTTATAAATAAATAATTGTAGCAATCCACACTTTTTATTTCTTCATTTACCACTTAAAAACATTAAAATCATGAAACCTTGATTTGTACATATAATTCAGTTTTCATTAAAATACAAAATTTTTCTTTTACAGGCAGAAAAGTTTTCTATATATGTACTATACTGCAAAAACAAGCCAGATTCAAGTCAGCTTCTTATGGAACATGCTGGGACTTTCTTCGAGGTACAATCATTTTAACTTTTGTTTGTTAGAGTAAATTTCAATATCGTGAAAAATGAATTCCAAAAGTGAGAACTAAAAAATTGTGTTTATATGCTTGTATCTCTAAAATCTATATAACTTTTCTTCTGATCATAATGAGGCCTTTTCTGGCATGAACTGCCTTAAGAATTCTTACTTCATGAAATAAAGGAGGGTAGGTTAGTTTGAAGAGAAAAAATAAAATGGACGAAAAATAATATATAACAGAAGAATGAATTTTCTTTGTTTCACATTGTCGACATGTTAACTGCCAACATGTTAATTGTGAAACATTAGGCTGAGATCTGTTTTTATTGTTTAGCCACTGTGTAAATAGTATCTAATGGACTAGGGCATTGGGGAAGCATCAGGTGGAAAGCAAGCTGGAAATTTTATATGAACAGATCTAGATTGGGTGAGAACGCATCTTTGTTTCAGAAACAAATATTCAAAATCAATTTCTGTTGATATATTTGATACATGGAATCCTTCCTTCTTGAATGAAATGGTTTAGAATTATTTCTGCATGGCATTGTGTATATGTGAGGAGGTTTTATGCAAAGCATTTAGTTGGAGGACATTGCAAATAGTAAAAATATAAGACTTAGTATCAGGTAGATAGATGTCATGATAGAAATATACTCACTATGTTAAAAACTTTTGGTAATTGTACATTTTTCCCTCCACTTCTTTTTTACAGGAAATACAACAAAAACATAAACTGAGTGAACCATTATCATCGTATTTGATCAAACCAGTTCAAAGGATCACGAAATATCGATTGCTTCTAAAGGATTTGCTTTCCTGTTGTGAAAATGATACTGGAGAAATTAAGGTAGGCTGCTTCTTTCTATATTCAATCATTTCATGGAATAAACTTTTTGTTTCCTTGATCAGTTTTATTATAACTGTTTTTGCTCTGTATATGTTTCTGTAATTTGTAGTTTTTCACTTGTCATCATCATCATTTTATGTCTGTTTCCCTTGCTGGCATGGGTTGGATAGTTCATTATGGTTTAAGTCAGATCTACTATTCTATATTTTTGAGATGAGTAACTATGTACATTATTTACAATAGACAGATAGGTGTCCTCACCTTATTTGTTGTTTCCACAACGTTTTGGCTGATGTACTCTCCAGCCTTCATCTGATGGGGTACTCTGTTCTCTTTCCTAAGGTATTCTTTTTTTTTTTTTGCTGATATTATTTTTTGTTGATGTTATTTCCCAAGTCCCTGCCTGGGATTGAACGCAGAATCTGAGGGTTAGTAGCCTGCACTCTTATCCACTATTCTATATGCCCATAAGCAATTATAGAGTGAATTTTTGGGCCTATAAACCTAATATTTTATCTTTTCTTAATAGTATTCCATGTATATATCAAAGTATTCCATGTATATATATTGGCTATTACTTGTGCTATCCCTCCTTTATTGTATGTGTAAATATTAGCAAGTGATGGAGAAAATGGGGCATAAGAGAGATAGGTAAGAGAGTGTCATGAAGCCATATGGAGAGTGGTCAGTGAAAGAGATAAATGGAAGGGTGTTGAGATAGCAAAGTAGCTCTAATGGGAAAGTTTCAGGAGACAGAGTGACAGGATGAGTGCAACAAGAGCATTCCAACTACCATTACTAGGGCAAACTTTGGGAACCTTTATGGTGTTGTCCAATATGTTTATTAAAGTCAACAGCTGCAATGAGATCACTGGTTTTGCCATTTGGGTATCATTCTATCTATATGGTATTTCTGCCACTAATGCAATAAGTGTCAAGTTAAGAAAGGTGCCCATACTTTTTTGTATTTAAAAAGGAAGTTTATGCTAGATGTAATCCTAGATATACTGTGTCTGGCAAAAAAAAAAAGACAGGTGAACATGTTTGAAATATCTTTGAAAATAGGTCTTCTCAATCAGGGCTAACCTGGCACTAAGCAACAAGCATTGTCGTTACTGTATTGAGATGACCACAAGCAATAATTAAAAATCATTGTTTAAATCATATATCTACTCATACTCCACTAATATAGTTTCTTTTGGAAAGTTTCAGATCTGTACTTAATTTTATTTTGTAATAAACATCAGCCATAGCTATTCATAGAGAATTCCTCTGGGTATTCTGAATTATTAAATCTGCTATTAGGACTATAAAAAATCAAACTTTTAATATGATCAAGGTTCAGTAACTCTATGTGAGGTAGGTGTTAGTACAACTCTATTCCGAAAATAATGAAACAATGAGTGCTTGATGGAAGTGCTATCAGTTGAGTTACCAGAAAATGGGGACCTGAGAAATGAGGAACTGTTGAGTCAGATCTTGGGAAGTTGTTTTTCATAGAAGAGATAGGACAAAAATGACAATATATGCCAAATTTCAGAGAAATGGATGTTAAAACAATGATGTTCTGATGTATCATTAAGTGCTTCAGAAAGCATTCACAGATACCCTGACTTTGAAAATGATGACAGAATTACTTGACAGAATAAAGGTAGTTTAAAGCATTGAAACATAGTTAGTGAAGGAGAGAAAATAGTCTCCGTTAGGTTTATTAATGGAGAATTATCGGTCGTGTTAGACTGTGAGGGAGATTTTTCCTTTCTTGTAGATTGTAATGTCAGTCTCAACATAGCAAGCAGAGGTCTGATGGCTCCCATCATAGCTTGTGGAAGAGAGAAAACTCAGTCTTTATCTTAGCTAGTGAGTGTTGGCCTTCCTCATAGCAAGTGAAGGTGTTAGCCTTCACTGTAGCTAGTAGAAGAGAGCACATTCAACTTTTTTCAAATGTTGAATGTCCTCCCCTGCACTTCTAAAGAATACTGATGTACCAGTATCTTACCCATAAATTCAATTGAAAATTATATTGATTCTTTTTGGTTGTATATTAAACCAGTTTAGAACATAAAAATGATATCAATGCATTGACCTTGGTACACTTTGTGCTTGTATTCTATGAATTCTTAGGTTAAACAGATAGCTTAGACATAATTAACTAGTCTATTACCCAGTTCAACTCCCGCAGTCATATCATTCTCTAGATATCTTTAGGTCAACTTTGTAGGCATATCATTTTCTAGATATCTTCTTTCACTCTCTATTGTTGTTTACAGTCTTTAATGATATCATCATAGTTTGAAAGCAGTTGATGTGACTTCACAAAGTAATAGCATTTATGTTTTTATTTACAAT
>NC_068982.1:162043655-162063234 GCF_001194135.2 Octopus bimaculoides
GGCACTAACATCAGTGAAGATCATCATGTAACTTGCCAATCTAAGAGCCTAAAGTGGCCTCAGAAGTTGAGGGAGAATAGAAGAGAGAGGTGTGATGATTTTAAGCAGAAGTATAAGGTGGGGTAAGATAACAATGTAGAAATTTAAAGATCTGCTGTGAAGCAAAACAAAATGCCTTCAGTAGTTTTGAACCTATTGCTTGTAAGAAGATTGTTCAGTACATTATCTGCTTCATCATTATAACAAAAATATCTACTTATCCCCCATTATTTGTGTTCCCATGTCCTGATACAGTTGTACAACATCAATCCCAAGTCTGTCTTAAACTTCACTTTAATGGGGTTTTTTTTCACTTTTGTGTGTTGAGCTGTCAAACTCTCATCTTTGATTTCATCCCTGAAGTGAACCCCACACAGTTCTGTTTGTAACAATACTAAAATAACTAGTTGGCCACTAACCCATTCTGATACCATTTTCATAATAGTCATAATCTTAACAACTACTTTTGACTTAATCATCATCAGTATTAGCTGCATACTTATGGTTTCCATGCTGGTATGGGTTGGATGGTTCAACTGGATCTGACAAGTTGGAGGACTGTATCATGCTCCAATGTCTACTTTGGCATGCTTTCTACAGATGGATGCCCTTCTTAACACCAACCACTTTACAGAGTGTACTAGTGTACTGGGTGCTTTTTCATGGCACCAGCATCAGTGAAGATCATCATGTAACTTGCCAACCTAAGAGCCAAAAGTAGCCCCTATAACTGAGGGAGAATAGAAGAGTGAGGTGTGATGATTCTAAGCAAGGGTATAAGGTGGGGTAAGATAAGAGGAACAGATTTATAGCTGTAGTAAAGTGGTAGTGGAGTAGGTGCTAATTGGTGGGGAGGGGGCATAGTAGGAAACAGATAAGGGATTAATGTTGGGGTTATTGAGAAATGGGTGGAGCGACTAGAAAGGTGATAGAGTGAGTGAGTGGTTGCTTGGTTGGTTGGGCACTTTAGGGCTGCCTTCTATTATTAGGACAAACATGGATGACAAGTTTGAAAGAAAGGGAATAAGAGAGGGAGTAATAGACAGGAATGAAGAGAAATCCTGTGAGAATCATTGCAGGGAAGCAGTATAGGGGTTGTTGGGTTCAGCTAGAGGTGGGGAGAAAGATGAGAAGGGGTGTTGAGGAGGTAAAGAAGCAGTGGGGAGAGGGCAATGAAATAAAATGAGATTGAGTGTGTGGGGAGCAGTGAGGGAAGGAGAAGAGCAAAGAGAACCCAGATAGGAAGGAAGTAGAGGAAGACATGGGTGCAATGAGCACTCTGAGAGGAAGAAAAACTTTTGTTACCGGCAGTTGTGATAGCTCCTGAGCCTTTTCTGACTTGTTCTTCTCCTGAATGCTATAGATTCAATATAACCAATTCTTCTGCTAACAATGTTCCCTAGTTTACAGAAGCTATCAACTACTTTTTGTGAGCTGTCTGGATAATAAGAGAATCTATTTCTGATGTGCTTATAGTACAGATTACTCCAGCACATTTGTCATACTACAAAGCTTACTTTCATAGTTAGCCTGCCTATAATTCCACTGCACCTCTTATGTGTCCATATTTATGCTGGGTGCAGCATGCAGAGTTTATATGTACTCTTTTTCTGTGTACTGAGAAAAGTCATTTCCTTGACGATGCTGAGGTCTAGTCTTTTTGCTGACTTACTAAAACTTTAGTCTTTCCTAAGTTTATCTTGAGGCCTCTTAATTCTAAGTGTAGTTTCTATGCCTGAAATTTCTTCTCTAATGCCACTGATTTAGCTCTGAGATCTAAATCATCAACATATAGGAGTGAGTCTTGATGGATCCTTGCTTTCACTTTAAATTTGTCACTGAAATCATTGTTAATTCCCACTTACTGCATCTTTGTACACAACTTGTAGAGCCCTCACAAACCATTCATCTAAACCCAGTTTCCTTAGCACCTATTAAATTACTGAACATTGTATCCTGTCAAAGGTCTTCTCCAAGTCAACAAATTTCAGGAATAATGGTTTAATTTTAGCCAAATATCTCACAGTTGCCTCACTAAGAAGATTGCATCAATGGTACCTCTGCCAGGCACAATCTCAAACTGCATCTTCCTTAGCTTTATTCTGTTACAGATCAGTTCGGCTATGACTCTATCTATGGTATTCATAACCTGATCCAATAGCTTGAGTCCTCTTTAATTTCTCTTTCTAAGGCATCTCCTTTGTCCTTGTAGCAGTTTACAGTGGTACAGGTATGCCAGCACTTGATTAATTATCTGGGTGGTTATCATGTATCCTACCTCACTAGATATTTTGAGCATCTCCTTAACTTTCCCTAATGGCCCAGCAGTGTTTCTTTTCATATCTTTAATTAATTTGTCTACCACACCACTGTCAACTTGAATTGCTGGTCCCTTTTGTAGAGTCAGCACGAAGTAGCCTTTCTCTAACCCATACATCCTCAACATTCAACAGTCTCTTACAATAGCACTTCTATACCACTTTTTTTGTCTTCAACAGTGATAGCAATAATAAAATGTATCATTGCTTTATATATTACAACAATGATGGTTTTATTTAACCTTAAAACTGGGTTAAACTCATTAAAAAAATCATATCTATTCTTCCTTACTCAGTGACTCCTCATAGTGATATTTCTTTGAAACTCTCGCCTTCCTCTTTTTAGTTGTCACCAACTACAAATATATTCATGTCATATAGGGCATTTTCCTACCCAGTCGTATCCTGATTTGTGCTGACACAGTCATGATACTAAACATCTATCTTCTACAACAATGGCCAGCCTCTTACCTCCTCCTTCTATTTGGGATTTTTAAAATTATATATAGAGGAGGGTAGCAGGAGAAGCTGTTACATGGAAACCTTTCTTAGAAATATTAGTGATAAATATGAAATGGTTCCAAGTGAGAGCAAACTAAATTAATATAGAACTTACTAACTATACTTTCAGTCTTTCTTCGATAAAAGTATTTAAAGAACATTTTCTCATTCTTCTTTACTTCTAAAAATCTTTCCTCTCCAAAATGATGCAACATTCCTAAACTTCATCCTCTTATCATGACTCAGCATTTATGATATGTAAGGTGTGGCACCACCAATCTAAATTGGTAGCACCACACTTCACTTCTATATCTTAATGAAGGGATACTTGACTAAATATTCAGATTTGAATAGTTAAATTTGTTTACGCATTAAGTTGTTGATTTATTTTTAACAAACACAGACACACACACACATACAACTGACACACACAGCATATACACTCATACAACACAACGCAAACTTGCACACGCTTATACTGTTATACTTTTTTTTATCTCATCTCTTAATGGTATTTAAGCTATGAAGAAGTTATAAGTATTGAATAAAACTGAATAATAGGCATGTTGTGTTGTTTATGTCAGTATTTACATGTTTTGATTCATGTAAGAATGTGTGTGTGACAATCAAATATATGTTAAATTTATTTTATTGCAGGACGGGCTCGATGTAATGGTGAATGTGCCAAAGAAAGCTAATGATGCCATGCATTTAAGCATGCTAGAAGGTTTAGAGGTAAGTTAACCAACAGGTCTTGCATTTTTCCTGCATCTCCTGATGTCTCTGCTTCCAGCAACAATAAAATTCTATATTCACATTGATTTGATGGAAAAATAACATTTGCAAGCTCTGTCAGAGCTATACAAACAGCAACAACAATGTCACAATTCTGACAGCTGACTGAACAACAACGATAACTTATAGGCTCTAAAGTCATTAACAACAACAACAGTGTTAATGCGCTGTTAAGTTGGACTTTTGATATCAAATATAACAGTGGCCATCCACATTCTGAGAGTTTTGCTTGTGGTCATGAATGACCAAGGGAACAGGGTGCTGAGCTACCAGCCAAGACATCACTGGTTCTTGTCATAGCACCAACACTGTGATTGTATCATGCCTTCATGGCCAAGGGGTAAAGTACTCGAACTACTGACTGAAAAATCAGTGGTTCATATCCTCTCAGTGGCACTGGTTGAGTTCCTGGGCAAAAATACTTATCTTAAATGGCTTAGTCAATTTAGTTGTAAATAGATACCACAGAGTAGGAACAACTATTTGCTGTTAGTTTACAGTGTCATAAAACATGAAATATTGGTACTTTCTGAGTGTTAGTAACTTCTAATATCCATCAATTTCTGTGGTGAATGATGGTCACTTTCACATTGATATGCCTAAGATACACAACATAAAATTTCAGTCAACAGGGCTATCATGTCGAGAGACTTATTAGTTTTTCTCTTTATCTATGATTTCTTATTCATACACAAGCTGACATATTTGGTTTAGAGGGATGTGTGATGCTTGTGCCTTTCTCTAAGATATTAGTGATGGAATTGATGCAAATTTGCTTTGGTTGAGAATTGAAATCAGTTTCATTGTTCAGCAGAAACTGATTTCTTCTCTGCATCATTTTATTGCTTTCTGTATTATAACTGATTTTCAAAGAACAAAGAAACACTTTAAATATCTCTGATACCTCATTGTTTGTTACTAGCAAGCAATATTCATTAGAGAGGAGGAGTGTAACCCTATGTCTTCAGGAAATAAACAAGCAGCTATGAATTTTTTTAATTGTTGTTATCAAGGAAGCTAGTTTACATTCAGGAATCAAAACTGGTCCATGACATCAGTTTTCCAACCTATCACTGTATTGCTGACAACAGATATCAAATATTCTGGCTAGAAATATTCTTATTACTTTCATTGTGTGTGTGTGTGTGTGCGTGCGTGTTACAATATCACGGGATTGACCAGACTCTGGGATGTTGTTATACATCCCTGGTCACAATGCACTTTGCATTGTTTTAGCCTTCAAATGATGCCACCCCACTGGCTATGTGAGCAATGAAACAGAAGACTCTAATCCAACTAAGTCAGTGCGCAATGACGTTAATTTATCAAAAATGCTTACATATATATAACTCAGCCTTGATTTTTGGTTTGTTTGATTTTGTCAAAATGTTATTTTTAGTGTAAAATATTTCATGTGTTAAATTGTGTTCTTTACATTTTTCTTGATATTTCTTTGTAGGATAATTTAGAAGCTTTAGGTGAAGTACTTTTACAAGATAACTTTACAGTCTGGGAACCAAAGAACTTGATAAAGAAAGGAAGAGAGAGACGTATCTTCTTATTTGAGATGTGTCTCGTGTTTGCTAAAGAAATTAAAGACAGTAATGGAAAATCAAAATATATGTATAAAACCAAGTTACTTGTAAGTATATTTCTGTTATTTTGATTTCTAACAATAGAGTTTCAATAAAAAAAAAAGTATTCTTGATAGAAGATTATTTCAATTTATATTTCCTTGTTGACAGAAATTATATTTAATTTTCTTTTACCTCATTTAACAATGTTTTCTCATTTAGCTTGCAAGATCACAAACTTTTGGCTGTGATGAAAATGAGAGTGTGTGATATTAGTGCATTTCTCAAAAACTTTAAGCGAAGTATTACATTCTTGTATGTGGTTTGCAAGAATCTCGATGTAAACTTGTGTGTTGAAACAGATCTTGTTGTATATTGCCAATAATAAACACACACATACTGGTTCTGTCTCATTTCTTTATTATTCATTAATTGGTTAACTATTCAACCAATTAACTAATCAATTGTAGGATTAATCATTCAGTTAACCAATCAATCAGTTATTGTTGTAAAGTCATTTTGTTGCCATTAGCGACATTCTTAAGCTGATCTGAAGTAGAGAGAGTATGTTATTGAAGAGGTTGTGAATGGAACAAAAGGACTTTCTTCATCATCCTTATCATTTAATGTCCTCATTCCATCATAGATTGAGTGATTAACTGGTTAATTAGTTGGTTAAGTAGTCAACAATTATTAATCACTGATGGTAGTGAATTTGTAAATAAAGAAGTTTGTGATATTTATTTGGGCTCTTTATGTTCCGGTTTCAAATCTTGTCATGGTCAACTTCACCTTTTATGCATCTGGAGTTGATAAAGTAAAGTACCAATCAATTTAATCAACTAACCTCTCCTTCAAAATTTTAAGCCTTGTACTTATAGGTACAAGAAGTAATTGTTAGTCATTAAAAGATTTTGTTGGAATTTCTCTTTTTCTTCAGCAATAACACAGAAATCAGATGTTTCTTTGCATCTGGTCATGGACCTGATATTATCAGTAAAGTTATTTATAGTATCATCTTTAAGGAACTTCTACTGATCAAAAATGTGACGCTTATAATTATTATCTCTATATATACACACCAACACAGCAGGAAAATCTCAAGCTTCTGTTATTAAAATATATTTCTAGTATTTTCATTATCCCTTTATATGATAATGTATTTTGTGCTAGGATTTCATAGCAGTGAATACAAGAAACAAAAATGATGTATGAGATAATAGAGAAGAATCTTAAGAGTTACACTGTGAATGTGATGTTTTTTATCAGCCTTCCCTTCTGAAACCCTACTGAAAAGAATGTATGGAAAGCTTCTTTAGCTTTTATTTCTAGTTGGTTGTCATTTAACTCCAAATCAGTCCTGGTTGAGTAGACTTATGGTCGTAAGCATTCCCCCTGTGACCATTTAGGAATATGTAGGACAACTTTATTTAATGTATCTTTTCCTTATTTAAGATGTTGAGTTCTGTAAGGTGATGGAGATTTGTCTACCATTTCTAGCATATTGAGCAACCGTACATTCTCCCTCCTTAGCTCCAATGTCATTGTTTTTCTTGTAGCAATGAGAAAGGGGAAAAGATATTTCAAGGAAAAAACTACTTGACCTAGATTAAACTGATTTGATTAAAGAGAGCAACCTGGACATTTGTCAGTTAGCTGGATGAAGAAAGAAGCAGCTGTAATATATACCTTTATGTAAAACAATGTTACCTCCTACTGATGGCTCTAAGAACCATTTTCTACTTCAGTCTTGTCTGATCTTACAAATAGTTTTTAAAGCAAGCAATCAACATTCTTGAAAATTGACTCCTTTTCTTCCTCCCATTTAGATACTGAAAGAAAATACATTTACATTTTTGAACATTATTTTCCAGTTTATGTAAAATATTCAGTATTACACAAGCCAGTTAATGGATAGAGTCATTTAGGCATCAACTAAAATACCTTGAGATATTTGTTCCAGCTTTCTGCACTCAAATTACACCATGATCAGTTTTACCTTTCCTCCCTTTAGGGTTAATAAATATCACAGTTTAACTTTCTAGGCACCCCCTAAGACATGTTCTAGTTATATACAAATCATAAACCAATCACGCACACTCATGTGTGGACACTCATGTGTGGACACTCATTAAATTGTTTCTACCCATTTTAATTTAGTTTTTGTCACAGATTCCAACCTACAGGAGATCACCACTAGTCCTCTAATACCTACCTACTCCAAATTGTCCATTTTTAAAGTGTTTGCATTTAAATTACTATCCATTACCACCCCTTTATATAAGAGCCCAAAGTTAGTTCTATTCTAAACAATAGACTGATATTATACCAATAAAAGTTACTTTATACAAACCTTCACCAAATTCTTGATTATTTCTAATTAATTTAACCATATAGGTTGTGCTGTTTTTGTTGTTAGAAATGTGGTTACTAATGGTTTAAATTCACTTTACTTTGTGTTTTTATAGATTTCAGAAATCAACATCACTGAACATATAGAAGGTGATGAATGCAAGTTTGCACTTTGGACAGGAAGAGCACCAATTTCTGATTACAGAATAATTTTGAAGGTATGAACATTTAGCAGACTAACTCTTAGTATTTAGTAATGTTGCCAATTTTATATTGTCATTTGTAGACATGGTGATAATTGTAAGAAAATAAAAGGTTTAACTCCTGTAACTTGTGCAGTCAGTTTTCTTATTTTGTAGACACAACTTCCTTCTAGGAGTCAGATATGTTGAAAAATTAAAATAACCTGATAAGTTGAGAAAATTGGATGTAATAGCTTATAGACTGGTGTGTTGACAAACTAAGGTATAGTTTGATATGTTGACACAATCAGTTATAATAATTTATATACTGACATGTTGACAAAAGAAGATATTTACCTTCAATTGTGAAGTATCTTTAAATAATAAATAAATTGATATTTAAGAAATGAAGTTAGTATGATCTGCTGGATGTGTAATGTCAGTGTGCATACACGACAGTGTGTAAGCGCCCTGAGAGAAAAGTTGGGCATAAGAAGCATCAAATGTGGTGTGCAAGAGAGGCAACTGCACTAATATGGTCATGGGATGAGGTGATGAAGCATGACCTTCAAACATTGGCCCTCAGAGGCAGTGACAGGAGACCGAAACCTTTGGAGATATGCTGTGATTGAGAAGATCCAGCAACTAAAGTGAGATCGCAGCCATGCATGTCCAGCCCTGTTAAGAATACCCCTTATGCATCAGGTGATATGATATGCTTGAGAAGACCTGTTGAGTCAAGTAAAACCAATAGCGTACCTATGGCCAGTACCCCCTGACTGGCTTCTGTGCCAGTGGCACATAAAAAGCACCATCTGAACATGGTCGATGCCAGGCTCACCTGACTGGCTCCCGTACCAGTAGTATGTAAAAAGCATCAACCAAATGTGGCTGATGCCAGTACCTCCCGACTGGCTCTTGTGCTGGTGGCATGTAAAAAGCACCATCTGAACATGGTCGATGCCAGGCTCACCTGACTGGCTCCCGTACCAGTAGTATGTAAAAAGCATCAACCAAACATGGCTGATGCCAGTACCTCCCGACTGGCTCTTGTGCCGGTGGCACATAAAAATGGTTGGCGTTAGGAAGCATCCAGCTGTAGAAACATTGCCAGATCAGATTGGAGCCTGGTGCAACCGCTGGCTCTCCGGACCTCAGTCAAACCATTCAGCCTATTCCAGCATGGAAAATGGACATTAAATGAGGATGATGATGAATTCCCATATAAATGCTTGAAGCTGGTTACATGTATTTTTATATATGTGTGTCTGTGTGTGCACACACGTGCATTTGTTTATGCTTGTACATGTTTGTGTTTTTATGTGCATGTAACTATGTATGTGTGTGTGTCTTTGTGCATATGTACATGTATGTGGGAAAGAATCTGGTGATGTCAAGATTGTGTTACTTATGAAACTGTTAAATGAAAATTCTCTCAAGCTCTATCTCTGTTCCTTGGTTATATAGGCATCATCACTGGATACAAAACAACAGTGGGTGAAAAAGATGAGAGAGTTAATTCAAGAACGTCTTGTCTATATGCACTCTGCCTTGAAAGAACCTCTAACAAAATCTGTCGCAGCACCAAAGATGTTTGTTAACAGAACAAGTCGGTAAGTTCAGGCACATGAAAATGTGGTTTTATTCTCTTTTTTTTTTTTGTATACTTGTTAGTTGTATTAGAATACTAGAATCACTGCTAACACTAAACAGGGTACATACCTACCATGTCACAGTGACCAGAGTACCATCCTACCTACCTACCTATCGTATCATAAACGACACAGTAACCAAAATACCTGCCTACCACATTGGAGCTGACATATTAAACATGGTACACACCATATTACAACTGTGCCATAAATATGATACTTAGAATTTTACACTAGTTTGCAATTTCTATTCTGTTATAATCACTACATTCAGTTGTTAGTTAAGTAAATCAACTCTACCATCTTAATCTTGTCTTGGTTGGAAATTTGGTTCTAACTCACTATAGAGCTGGTTAGGTGCTAACTTCCTCAGCAGTTTACTGTTATTTTTTGTGAAGAGTGGAGGCAAAATGTCATCAAATACAATACTACTGTAAGTTGGTTGTGTGTACTATAATGATGAGCTTTTCCACCATCACCCTGCCTGAAGTATTCATACAGCACTCTGTGGTGGAAGCTTCAAATTGTTAAATATTAAAATTTTTAGTGTTATCTAACCTACATCGGTAGAGAAACCTAGCTGTAACAATGTTATCACTGGTACATGTCTTTGCTGGTGAATATGTTGAAGTAATATAGTTAAGCTAAAATCAGAATTATATATATTTTGCCATAAGAATTGAAGTGTTTATATAATATAAATAATATTGATATCTATGATGGAAAAAATTGGTGGACTAAGTCATCATTTAATGTCTGTTTTCCATGCTGGCATGGGTTAGACAGCTTGACAACAAATGGCAAGGCCAGGGGCCACACCAGGTTCCATAGTCTGTTTTGGCTTGGTTTCAACAACTAAGTGCCATTCTCTAACATCAGCCATATTACAGAGAGTACTGGGTACTTTTTATGTGGCAAACAGTTTTCTGTGAGAAATTTAGTGGTGTTACAAACAAATATATTTCCTTTGTCTGGGATAATAGACAGTCGCGGATTTCATTGTATGGATGAACATAACTATATTTTTTTAGATACATTTGTTTTTTTGGAAATGGCTGCTTAATTGATTCTGCCGAGTAAAACGCTTAGTGGTATTTTATCCATCTTTACATTCCACTGAGGTCAGCTTTACCTTTCATACTTTTGAGGTTGATAAAATAAGTACCAGTTGAGCACTGGGATCAATCTAATTGACTATACCCCACTCCCTAACTTGCTGGCCTTGTGCCAAAATTTGAAGCCAATTTATCTCCTCTACTGTTAATTATCACATTGTTTATTCTTAGGTTGTAGATATAAAAGTTAAATTTTAAAATTGTTTGATTTTGACAGTGGAAATATTTTTACTATTTGTCAGGGATATGGAAAGTGACACAACATCTCTAGATGAAGTCCATATTGAACGTCGCGCTAGTCTGGTGTCAGTGAACTCCAACACCACCACTGCCACAACAGACAGTAGCAGTAGCAGTGGCAGCAGCAACAGAGTAAGATTTTTCACTTTTCATTGATTCATTGATTGAATAATTCATTCATTGCTATAAATAGATTTGTGGAAATTATTCAATAGACTATATCTAAATATAGACAATTATATTTTATAATATAATCTGCATAACATTATAATTTAGAATATTGGAGAAACAATTATGTACTTGATATGAAAAAGGAAAAAAAAAAGATATTAACCAAAAATTGCTTCTATATTTTTACTCAGTTTTTAATCTTAATTTCATTTTTTGTTGTTTCTTTATTTTATTTCCATTGTTGTGAATGACGAGTTTATATTGGATAATAATGGTAAAATATTCTATTAACTCACACAAATTGGATACCCACATACAAATTCTATAAAGTCTATTTTAAAGTGAGCACATACATTACATCATTTTAGTATACAGTACATTTTGCACTGGACAGACTTTACTATACTTAATACACAATATTTTTTTTTTTTGTAAACATATATGATACATCACTAGCATCCAGTATATTTTATAATGAACATACATGCTATATCACTGGCGTATCTTATATATAAATGACAATTTCTGTCTGTCTGTTACCATCTTGCTGCCCAAACTGAGGGAACCAATCTTCACTGAACTTTGTATACATGTTGAACTAACATCCAGTTCAATTATAGGCTAATTGGATTTCAATAACAAATGGACCGACTATGGGGGTTGCGCTATTACATGATAAAATGAGAGGGATGCAAACGTGTTAGGTTTGGGGAAATGTGACATAATGAGAGTGGCTGAAACCAGGGAAAGGGAAAAGACAGGAAGAGATAGACACACAGGGGATATGAGAGACAGACAGAGAATGACAGACAGGTACACTTCCATGTATATAAAAGAGAGTTTGTGTGTGTGTGTATCTTCCTTATGCATTTGAAAACTGGGTTATTGATTTTGAAATATGGGGTATCAAAAGATTCAGTAATCTTACATCTACCAAATAAACTTTTTATTTTCATTTACATATTTGCAATACAAGAATTTTACATTATAATCTTTTCTATAAGTCAACTATCGTAAACATTTTATACTGTGATGACAATGTCACATTTTCTATATGAGTGTGTACCTTAAAAGACATCCATTTCTCTATATGTTATGAGGAAATACAGTCACTCACATGCACAAGCACACATACACAAAAAGATATATGCATATGTATTTATTTATGTGTATATGAATGTGTGTGTGTGAGACAGAGTGAGAGACTGAGTGCCACTTACACATACATGACAACACACTCCTTCACTCACCCTTTCTCTCTCACATGTATACATACACGTACATACATCTTTCACTTTCTCCTCTCTTTCATTTTCTGCTCTCTTCAAAGCCTAAAGAAATAAAAAAAAATTTACAGAAATTAACGAATACATTCAGAAACTGAGTTGCCAGTTTTGATGTATGGGCTATCAAAAGATTCAGTAATCTTTAAGCTAACAAATAAATTTTATTTTCATTTACATATTTGCATTACAAAAATTTTACATTATAATCTTTCTATAATTCAACTATCCTAAAAGACATTTTATACAACGCAATGGCATCACATTTTCTATGAGTGTGTACCTTAAAAGGCATCCATTTCTCTGTATGTTATGAGGAAATACAGTCACTCACTTTCTCTCTCACATGCACACATACATACAAAATAGATGTATGCATATGTATTTATGTATGTGTATCTGAAAGATAATGTGTGTGTGTGTGGGAGAGAGATGGAGATTGAGTGAGTACCACTTACACATACATGCAAAAAATGCATACATAACAACACACCTTCACTCATTCTCTCTCCCTCTCTGACTGTCTCTCTCTCTCACACACACACACATGTGTAAACACATACACATCCATTTCATATACACATACATACATCTTTCACTTTCTCCTTGCTTTCACTTTCTGCTCTCACTTCAAAGCAAATGTTGCCTTTTCACTTTCTCCTCTTCCAGGCTCCAGTCTGATTTAGCATGATTTTTAGAGCTGGATGCCCTTCCTAACACCTGCTATTTTACAGTGTGTAATGGATACCTTTTCCGGTCACAAAAAGGGAGAAAATGGTTTCAAGGGTTTGTAGTTATGTAGAAGAAAGATTGAGCAAGGTCTTTTTTTTTTTAATACAAAGTTTGGGATTAAACAAAGTAAGGATGAAACTGGGTGAGGGTGAAATGGGTGGAATTTAGTGAAAGTAACATAAGGAACAGGAACTAATGCATTAACAGTAGAAGAGACAGAGAGAAGAGTATATAACAGCTGTTGGCTATGAGTTTTGGTTAAGTTAACTATGGTTAGTTCGTCTGAGGTAGCTAGCTACATGATGGTTATACATTAACTGGTCTAGTCTATGCCTGGAGTGATTGTAGACAGACTAATGATAAGAAGGACCAGGTAAATTTAATGCAACTGTTATGAAAAATACATGGCAAATGTCTTATATATTGATAAGTAATGGGTTTGGTAATTCATGGCATGGTTCTGTGTTCTTGGCAGCATAGTTCATGGGAAGACATCTGTTTGGCTTGTGATCTCATCTCTATCTCTTCTCTGTAGTGTGAGGGAGTGTTTCTTATATAACGGTTGGTAGGCTGGAAGAGAATTTTTCTGCATTGGGATAAAAAAACTGTTGCTCAAACACCGATTGACTAGTTAAGACCATCCAATTTTTGCAACAGATTTAGTCCAACTCTAATCGCCTGATCCAATGCTGACAATGTCAAAATACGCCCATTTGATATAATTTTAAAACTAAATAGCTGATTAGACAAAATGCTTGCTACAGGTACATCACATCTTTATGCCAAAGATTGATTCAATTAGTTATACAACAATTTGAGTATGTGGTGATGTAAAATATCTATGTCATGTAGCAGCTGTTCCGTTCTAGTTATACGAATAGTTCCCTATTGTAAGTGTAAACATACCATAGGTTCTGTTCTTACAACTCTCACTTGCTTCTGTCCCTGCACAAGCCATCTAACTCCATTTTCTTTACATTGCCTTATTGAATAATAACAGGCTTTATCTTGACTTCACAGTTAAGTGGTTAGTGTTAGGAGAGCATAGTTCAGCTGTAAAAATAATTGCTCCAAACAAATATACCATCACACCTATGTTAGTGTGTTAAATGAATTTTAAAAAGAAATATATGAGCATATTATCGGTGTCATTAACATATTTAATATCATACACTGATGATCTCACTTCTCTCAATTAAGGTCAGGTATTAATGTTGATCTCATTTTATATGTACCTTCTAATAACTGAGCCCATTCTGAAACCAGTATTTGATGATTCAAAACCAGTGTTGATTTAGTGATAGAAAGACTTGAAACCATCATACAACAGCTTAGTTTGCTAAAAAAAGCAGAAAGAAAAAACTTTGGAACAGACACTACAGTGAAACCCACACATATCCAAGCTGTTATATTGTACTGCAAATTATTGAACATAGTTTCAAGACAGTATAAGTTGCAGTATATCTGGTGTGTTTAATGTGCAGCTGTTCATTTATCTAATTTTGTGTTGTACACTATTTTTAATAGTCTTTCTTCAGCTTTCCTTCATTATCATCAACTACATTATTCTATTGCATAAATGTTCTCTGTATCTTTTGACTTTAATTTCTCTTCCAGCAAGCTACTTAGTATTAAGTATGTGAAGGTACATGGCTATGTGGTTAGGGTGTTTGACTCCTGATTGTAAGGTTGTTAGTTTGATACCTAGTGGTGCATTGTGTCCTTGAACAAGACACTTTATTTCATGTTGCTCCAGTCCACTCAGCTGACAAAAATTATTAGTTCCTGTGTTTCAAAAAGCCAGCCTTGTCACATTCTGTGTCATGCTGAATCTTCTTGAGAATTACTTGAGGAGTATGCATGTCTTTGGAGTGCTCAGTCACTTGCGTGTTAATTTCATAAGCAAGCTGTTCCGTTGATCAGATCAACTGGAACCCTCAATGTCGTAACCAACAAAATGTCAGTTTTTTTATTAATATTTAGTATGTTATCTGATTATCTGGAGACCTCTGTTATTTGGAGTTATCCGTTTATCTGTGTGTGTGTGTGCCACCAGCCAGAAAACTTTGTGTAAGACTGCCAGTTACTTATGCGTGCAAGCCTTTCCTCTCCACACTACTGATATTGTCCAAGCATTAGGGTCAATACAATTTGGTTCCTGTGTCATTACTAGGGTTGTTGTCAGGATGTAGACAGCTCAGACATTTACTATACTGCATCACATCTGACACACTAACGTTTTTGCCAAGCTGCTACCCTGGTTTATTATATAAAAAGCTCTTATGCTGATGCCATGTAAAAAACACCGATGCCAGTGCCAGTGCCACCTAGAAAGTACCCACGCTGGTGCTGCATATAAAAGACCTATGCTAGTGCCATGGACAAAACATCCAGTACACTCTGTAAAATAGTTGATGTTAGGAAAGTTATTCAGCCATAGAAACCAAACCAAAACAGATAATTGGAGCCTGGTGCAGCTCTCTGGCTTGCCAGTTCCTAACCAATACCAGCTTGGGAAACGGGCATGAGGAGGAGGAGGGTGGTGGTAGCGCCGCCACCGAAGAAGAACCCTATAAGAGTAAAAGGTAAACTTAACCTCAGTGGGATTTGAACTTAGAACACAGTTGAAACAGGTGCCAATTCACAACTTTATTTATACAGACATTTATTTCTGGTGCTCATCTGTAGTTTCCTTTATTTCCAAACAATATGTTCCCAGCATCATATTACATACAGTGTAATGTTACTCTCGTGACCAATGTAGATATCATTGATTTATTGAAATCATGAAATTAGTAATATCACAGTCAGATCATATAGCTTCGCCTTCCCCACTTCATTCTGCTTTATGTTTCTTTTATATAGCTGAGAGATTTTCTTTGTTGGCAACAAAAGGTTTTCCTCGTAGTATGCAAGCTTGACTTAATGGAATGTGTTTGTGTATAATGATATATAAATCATACCATGTGTGACTATCATGATATTACATGGTATGTTTTATAATCAATGGGAATAGTACTACTTATGTCACTTGTCGATTTGAATTGCACTATATTTGTGACAATGCTTCATATTCTGTTACCAAAATATCTTGTGTAAAACATTCTGCCTAAAACATCTTTAGTAAACCAACATTTAATTTTAGGGAGCAAGAGAGCCTCTGTGCATTAAAAGTAACAGTCAAATCTTCTCCCAAAATCACCCTCTGAGAAAAGAAAAATTGGGGGCTTAAGACAAATCAGATAGGTTTGATCCATGAAAATAGATTACAAGTGAACTCATGAGTTCACTTATGCTCTACATGAAAAATAGAGCACAAACAAATCAGTGGATGGCTAGTTTTTTAAAGACATCAGCTGATATATGTAAAAATAGAAATAACTTAAATATAAGTGGGTGTAGGGAATGTATTGTGAGTTGTCAGTGGAAGATATGTGTGAAAGAGGATCGTTAAAGATGCAAAAAGAAAAGGTATGGTTTTGATTTGTGCAAAATTTGGCTGCTATTTCTTGCTATGGAAGCTACCTTTTTGACTCTCAATTGTTGATACATTACAGGTAAGGTTAAATGTTAAACTGTTAGGCTTCACAGCTGAGATGATATGACCAACATGATAGGTGACATGTTATATAGTACACCTGTCAAAACCATGTCAGAATAGAAAGAAAAAGTGGGCTTTAAAACAGGAATATTTGAAGTGTTAGATATATTGTTGTATATATTCTTTTTATGGTGAAAACCCATATAATTTGTGCACTTGCGTAATTTATGCAGGTGATTTTCAGGATAAAATTTGTTTTAAAAAAAGCTTCTACTTGTGTAAAATTCACACCTAAAAGTTTCCAGAATTTCCGATATAGCCAGGGGAAAAAGGTTTTGAATTTAGTTATTTAGCATAATTTCACTTACTTATGATTAGATTTTATTAAATTTTCATTAAATAAAATTAATTTCTATTTAACAGGTATCACATTGAAAGCTATTAAATTACAAAGTGTTTGTGTTGTTTGTCATGAACATTATTTTACGTTTCTTGCCCACAAGAGATTATGTCTGATCTTTAGCATACTGCTGTATGTCTTCTCAAATTACAATCACAGGAAAAGTTGTTGATAAGAATTACCATCAAAAACAAAGCTGATAAATACACACAGGTATTGCAAATTAAGTTTTATTACCAGTGAACATCAGCTTGGATGACACTTTACTCAACCGACAGAGGAAGGTGGCTGATCAAACTGGTTATGATCAAAATTTTAATCCCTTTCACACTTATAAAATGTCAAGCAAACTTAAAAATTTGTCATTAACGTTATTGTCAGTATGAACAGAATTTATGAATTGTTTACTGCAAAGGAGAAATTAAATATGTGCTCCATTGCAATAGGTAGAAACTCCAAACAATGTAAAATATGGCCCGGACCATGTTTACCAGAAAGACCGTCAGACTTCAACAACTAGTTCACCATTTAATGGTTTTAGTAAATTGATACAGAAAAAGTAAGCATTATACCACCCAGCATAAATAAAAGTCAACTTCATTATGCGTATTTAAGCCATTATTTTTTCTGTAAAAACCTGTTCTGACATTAAATGAGTCGACTTCTGGTCTGAATTTTTATGTTTTGTACATCTTTTTTCAACAAAAAAAATTTCGATAAAAATACCAGAAATGATCTACTCATGTAATTTACACATCTCCTAAAGTTTATTTTTATTTTTGCGGAAAAAGTGCATAAATTAAATGCATTTTTACGGTACTTACTTGGCTCTGTCTTGAGAATGTGGCCACAACATAGTAAAGTTACTAGCATAACTGTGTGGTTTAGCAGTTTGCTTTCAAGTTCAGTTGGATTCAGTCTCACTGCACAGTAACTTGTGCAGGTGTCTTCTACTGTAACTTCAAGCTAACGAATACCTTGTGAGTGAATTTGGCTGATAGAAGCTGTGTGGATGCCTGTTGTGTGTGTGTGTGTATGTGTGCATGCATGCATGCACATGTAGATAGGTAGATTGATAGATAGATATGAAAAGTAAACATAAATAACATTTAAAATATATGACACCTGTTTTGGTAGAATTATATTTTAATGTAGTCATAACAGATTACACTATAACATACAGTCCAGGTGTTCTACACGTTGATGTGCCTTGGTTCTTAAGAATCCTCATAACCAAATCATATACAGATAGATATGTGTGTGTTTGTGTGTATATATAGGAAGAGCATCCAGCTGTAGAAACTCTGCCAGATCAGATTGGAGCCTGGTGCAGCCATCTGGTTCGCCAGTCCTCAGTCAAATCGTCCAACCCATGCCAGCATGGGAAGCGGACGTTAAACAATGATGATGATGATATATATATATATGTATACACTATGTGTGTATTTGACCCCACTCTTATCTCCACTACTTGACAACTGGTGTTGCTTTGTTTATAGCTTTGCAAATTGGTGGTTTTGCAAAAGAGACCAATAAAAATGTGTACCAGATTTTTAAAAATTAGTACTGGGATCAATTTGTTTGACTAAGCTCTTTAGGGAGGTACCCTAGCATGACTGCTGCCCAATGATTGAAACAAGTAAAATATGAAAGTCTTTTTTTTTTTTGTTTTGTTTTCTATATTTGTTGTTCAACAGTTTAGTTTTACTGCTTTAACTGTTATTCATACAGACTATCTAAACTTAGCTACCTCCCTCCCTCCTTCTCTAATATAAATATAAGGTGATTCTTCTTGGCAATAGAATTTTTTTTTTTTCCTGCTTAACATCAAGCTTGTGGCAGTAGAGTTTTGATATTTGCCTGAAAGTTTGGCTGTTGGAAAACTACTGGTTTGGTTCTTTCATTCTATATTGAGAAAGTGGGGATTATGGCAAAGTGAAATTGTTTGACAGTGATAAATTAGTTATTGTTATTTGTTTTATTTAAATCATTAGAAATGGAGAGATTGTTTCTTGACCTGTTATGTAACTTGTTATTTACCCAGGTCAAACATGATCAAGCAGAGGCTTTCCAGACATGACCATTTCTCTCTCTCTCTCTCTCTCTCTCTCTCTCTTTCTCTCTCTCTCTCTTTCTCTCTCTCTCTCTCTCTCTCTCTCTCCACATTATTAAATATGTCTTTTTTCCTTGAGTGGAATTGGAGGTAGATTTAGCTGCTATTTCTACTCGGTCAAATGACCATATAGAGGCTCTTTCATTAGCTTGGTGTAGAATTACTTTATATAGTTAGTAGAATTGTCACTATCTTAGTTTATTATTGAGTGAGGAGTTATACAAGATATTGAAAATAAAAATTTCCCTGAAATTGTCTGTTATGGTAAAAAGCAGCATATATGACCCTTTACAGGACATCCATGGCTGGTAGCAAGAAGAGAGTCATTTTCAGACCCATTGTTTGCAACAGTGTGGACTGTACTACAGGTACACATGGGTACAGTTGCTAAATGTTAGTGGTAAACTCATCCACCAAAGCCCACTGTTGTTTAGCTCAGGATAGACTTGGGAAAAGTATTTAAGATCATACTTCAGGAAACCTGCCAGTCACCTAGTCACCTACCGTTCTGGCAGACATATTAGCCAAATTGACTACATCCTTGCCAGAAAAAGGGAAAGACGGCTGCTTA
>NC_068982.1:162063244-162069383 GCF_001194135.2 Octopus bimaculoides
ATATTAGCCAAATTGACTACATCCTTGCCAGAAAAAGGGAAAGACGGCTGCTTATAAATGCCAAAACCTTCCCAGGTGAAGAATGTACCCTACAACATAGACTGGTAGCTAGCAACTTCAGGATCAGGGCTAAATGGATGCCCAGAAGACGACCAGCATGGAGGAGAAGGATCTGGAAGCTTAAAGATCCTGCGAATGGACAGAGATTTAGAGACGTATTACTTGAAGCAATTCGTGCAATCTGATCCCAGTCTTTAGACTTAGAGGTCTGACCACAGTGGATCAGCAAACTAAAGATGGCTGCAGTGACCTGCAAGCTGAAGGTTTTTACATTTAAGCAGCCTTTTTATAGGTGAGTTCCCTTACAGGGCTGGGGAGCTCCACATACCCTGGAGTTGTTGGAAGTGTGTCAAAGTGGATACTGAACTGCCCAAGGAACTCCATGGTTGACTCCCGCTAGCCTTTTCCTTACACAAGGCAATAAGTAGAGGGATACAGAGGAGGATTAAAGGTAGGGAGTGAACCTGCAATACAACAGTGAGACAGTGAACAACCACCTTCGTTTGCTTTGCTAGCTCAAAGAAAAATCATTAGGAAACTTAGTTGAAAATCAATATTGAGCTAATAAAACATTATTACTGGAAAGTTTTGTTGATGTTTTATTTACTGTAAAATACTTATTTCCAAAATTACTGGTCTGACAAAAAGTCAATATTTTATACACGACAGGTTTTGTTATAGGACTGGATTACTCCAGTTGTCATACAGCATAATTGAACATATTTCTTATCTGTTCTTTATTACTTAATCATTAGGATGGTAATCCTCCCTTACATCCAACTCAAATAAATTGCCATTTTTGGCAAACTCTATCTTATTTCCAATATTAGACAACAATTATTCTGTCTAACATTAAACATTGCCTTGTTTTTTCCCAATATTCTGTAATGTTATTGTTATATTTTAGATGACATGGCCTATATTTCCTCTTATTTCTGGTCCAGTGATTACAGACTAGATTTCTAGAGTTATCTACTTGAGATATATACTGAGTCAATGATAGGTTTCTTATTAAAAGCTTCTATCTGAACAAAACTAGAAAGTGACCAGTCATTTTTACTGGCCTTTAATCTGCTATCACTGTTAGTTTGATTGCATTTCAAGACAAATTTGTACTTGTGATACCTTCTAACATTTGCTGATTGTCTATATTGTTGATTATTGAACATTGTCAGTCATTCTTAAGTTGTGTATCAGTATAGAAGTAGCATCGTTTGTTAGCTGTTTCAGGGTCAACTGTATCCTTGTGACACCTTAGAGTATAATTTCTATTCAGTTTCTAGAAGAGAAATAACTAAAGTTTATACCTATTTCACCTAATCCACCTATATATTATTAACCTCCCCATTTCTCTTACCTCTAAGTGTGTGTATGCACACACATACACATATATTTTCCTCTACAATAAGAAAATGAGATAGATCTTAAGAACGGATGATCGGAGGAAGTGGGATTGTGGCTGACAGTATAGAAGGATAATATGTGATGTTAAGAGAGAGCATAGGTGATGAAATAGTTGAGGTAAGAGAGTGATGGTTGTCAATAAAGTATTGATCTGAGGGATGGGGAGTAATGGCTAGCAGTACAGGAGGATAAATGGAGGGATGTACACCATATTATAACAAGACTACATTAGAAGATTAATGGTCTCTAAAAGATCGATATACTTTTTACCAGAGTGGAAGTACTAATTGCAATAGTGGAAGGTGCTGTTGATGGTAATGAATATAGGGGATCAGTTGGTAGAATAAAGAATATGTGTTGTAATTGGCATGGAAGAATCATCAAGGATTGTTTTTGTTATTTTTTAAGATACTGCACTTCTCTGAACAATAAACATTGAGTGGCTTCACTTTTGAATCCCTCGATAAAATGGAGCAAAAGGGTAATTTTAACCTATCCCTCATTAATTTATCATCAGGCAATTTGTTCTCCTCCCATGTGATATGTGTGTCTCTACCGCCATACCTCCATCAGTCTCATAGCAATTAAAAATTTTACAGAAATGATCTCACTTCACAAAATTTGGTATGATAGTTTTCTGCAATAACCTTGTCTGAGTTGGCAGCTTCACTATTGCTCAAAACACTGATTACCCAGAATACCCAACCCCTATTTTTAAAAGGTTTTGACCAAACACTTGCAAGTTTTAAATTCTACTGGTTTTGTATCACACTCAGCACTGCTACTACAAGCATCTCTCTCAAGTGCTTATGAAGAGATTTAGATTTTTACAAATGCTTCACTCACTGAATCACCAGCTAATTGTTTCTTTTTGAATAAAAGATTTTTCCTTAGACTGTGAACATGTAGTTTTTATACACACAGACAATATCCAACACCCATAACTCTGTTATATTAACTTCATTATTTAAAGCACTATTTAATCGATCAATCTTAATACCTTTCATACTTTTACTACAGATTAAAAGAGAGCTAATCTAACCAAGTGGCTTTCAGAGTTATGACCCCTGGGCTACACCTTTTTCCTTCGTTATCATATACTCAGTGTGATCTCATTTTTTTCACCTTGTTCAGAGTTCATTGAGTAGCTACTTTTGTTTTCAGTTAGATGTGAAAATATTTGAAGTTAAGTTTCTAGAAGTTCTAGGCCCACAGTTAGAACCTAAATTACATCTACACATTATATGGCTGTGTTATACTCACTACAAAATAAATATATAATAGTGTTATTATCATATGTCTTGTCTTAATTCTGCCATATAGCTGATAGGCCTTCTATGTTTTGTTTATTACATGTTTATTTTTCTGTTACTTTTCATTCTTTTTGGTTTTATATATTTTCCCATCTCCTCATAACTCATACTTTTATAGTTTGTCAAGAGAACCCCATCCTTTTTTTTACATTCCTCACTCTGTCTTTCATGTTCACTCATTTATACCCCAGCAGCTTTTTGCTGTCAACCAAATTTGCTGTCATCAAATTGAACAATATTATTAATAAGGTGTCAAATTTGTGATGATTCTTGGTTGATAACTGTTGAAAGATGCATGTCTATGTGTTTTGCTTGCCTTTTTCCTTGTTTTCCATACATTCCTTCTTCCTCCTTCTGTGCCAGGCTACATTTACTATCAAATGTACACACACACACACACACACAAATATATGCATACATCATCATCATCATTGCATATCCACTTTCCATGCTGGCACGGGTTGGACAAGTCATCAAAATCTGGTTCTTATTCAGAATTACTGCCCTCCCAGATTGATCAGCAGATCACATCTCACCCTTAATGTTTCATTTTTAACATGGTTGTTACACCTTCCTAATACCAACTACTTAACAAAGTGTATTGGGTGCATTTTATCATTGCACCAGTACTAGAGAGGACGGAGGTAATAGAGTGGCAGATAGCAAGAGGCTGATAAATTGTGGGAGAGAATGATTGGTGTTGATAGCAAATTTGCATTGTGGAGTATTGGTAGATTGTATGGGATACATACAGATCTACTGAGACCCCTAACCTATATGCCTCGAGATGGGCAAGAGAGCTAGGATGATGTGGATAACAGAGGGATGGGTGGAGTGTTGACAAGAGCGTCAGACAGACCCCATGGCATGCCTAGTTACACTGGAAATTACATAGTGTAAGCCAAAGAGATCAGTTGCTGTCTTCAGCCACATGAATAACATAACACAATGAGAATGAGAAGAAGAAAGAATGATTGAGAGAATAGCAATAGGAGCATGAGTTCTTGAATAATAAAGGCAAGGGTGATAGAGACAGGAGTCAGAGTGGATAATAAACAGGTGGGCAATAAGTGGGATGTATGATAGTCATGGTTGTGTTAGAGGAGATGCGAGGCTAATCAAGGAGAACAAAGCTGTAGCCTTGATAACGTGTTTGTGTGTGTGTGTGCATGTGTGTATATATGTATATATATATGTGTGTGTGTGTACGTACATATATATGCACATACATACCAACACATTTTTACATACACCGACCTGAGGATTGGAAGAAGTCAATTTCACATGTGCTCTTGGTTCACATTGTGTGTGTGTATGTATATATGATGGACTCTCCCATTATATATTAAACTGAAAAAGGTCTGTTGTATGCACATGCACCTTCCTCTCTTGGCATCATATACTAATTGCAGAGAGACATTACCATGATACAAGTTTTGTTGTTTGTTTGCAATCTTCTGAGAAAATATGTCTGGCCATTTTACTTTTCATGTTCAAAGGGTTAGGATCAACATAACTGTACTTGAAAATTAGTGTGAGTTGGAAAAAAGGGAAGGGCAAACAGCCATAGAAAATCTCCCTCAATAAATTTCATCTGATTCATAAAGCATAGAAAAGTAACTGTTAACACAATGGTAATTTGGTGGCAATGGGGGTAGTGTGTATGTCATTGTGATGATAGCTAAGCTGGCTGAAACTTTGAAGTTATTGTCAGTATGTATCAGAGTAATAAATTTGTGCTCTACAAAAAGCATTGAGTAAACCTTTAGTTTTATGTAGAATTGTTTTTGTTATAACTCAACATGAAAACTGTGTGTGTGTGTGCATAACATACAGACATATATGCACAGGCATAGCCATGTGGTTAAGAAATTGACTTCCTGCTCACATGGTTTCAGGTTTAGTCCTACTGTGTAGAACCTTGAACAAGTATCTTCTACAATAGCCCTGGACTAATCAGAGTTTTGTGGATTTGGTAAACAGAAGCTGGAGGAAGCCCTGTGTGTGTGTGTGTGTGTGTGTGTATCTCTGCCTGTCTGTTTGTTTACATATTTACATGTATCTAGGGTTTTTTTTATCTCTGTCAGTATGTATTCCTCATGTCCTAACATGTACGTATTGATTGTAAATGAGAAGGCATCATTCGCATAAGCGTTGTCACTTGTATGAATGTGGAAATACATGTTGTGACAGCATTGTAGAAATATTTGCTTCTCCTAAGTTTATTGTCTGACCACACACTAACATGGTAAGATGGATGTTAAAATTATATTTATAAATATACGCATTGTGTGTGTTTGTATACATGTGCATATATATATGTGTGTATACATACATACACACGCACATACATACATACATACATTGTATGTACTTTTATATATATATATATATATATGATATAAAAAAACTCTATTCAGTTCATATATATGTGTGTACACATACATACACACACATACACACACACATACATCCATACATACATACATACATTGTATGTACTTTTATATATATATATATATGATAAAAAAAAAACTCTATTCAGTTCATTGTTTATAAATATGCTATGGTTTGCCATGATGAAAATATACATTTTTTTATTTGTCAAACTTCCTTTGTGTCAATGAATATTGAAGTTAGAATTTCTTGATAAAATATTACAGTATTGCACATGTCAAGCTGATTTGTTTTGGGTTAAATGGAAAAATTATTGATTTTCTTCCGCTGCTTCTAAGCTTTGAATGGACACAGTGGGAATTTATCTGTGTATTGTTGTTCATTTGTTGCTACTCTTTCCCCACAACAGTACTCCTTGCACCTGTTATTTATCTCCTTTCAATGTCTCCCCTACTGTGAGAGACATTTACTCTTATCTGTGATTATCTTCATTCTGTGAATTGATAAGGGTGCCTCCATACAGTCACTTGGTCCACTAGAAACAGCAGCCATATCTACCTCAAATCATAACCTTCTATCTTTTAAAAGGGACACATTGTATAATGATATTGTCTTAGATATCCTATGTCAGAGAACTAAAACAGTGTTTTCCTGGTCGGAAAACCTTTGGTCACTGTTTTGCTCACTAAACAGCTACGATAACAGCATTATGCTTCTTCTATGTTCTCCACTGTTACCCCCTCTCTCATTCTCTCACTCACTGGTTCTAAGATATTCAGTCTAGCAGTGAAGATTCAGCACCACTGTTGTTCTCAGGTGTCTGTAGGAGTCTTCAGCCATCAATGTAATCTACTTGGCACCGGTACATGGAAAAGGAAATACACACCTCCTAGGTAGCTGCTTTATTTATTTTTACTTTCCTTACACGTATTGCAATGCTTGTGTATGTATGTATGTATATATAT
>NC_068982.1:162069562-162070887 GCF_001194135.2 Octopus bimaculoides
GAGTATGTATGGGATTTTTATTTTTTATAGATTTATTTTAAATTTTTGTGTATGTGTGTAGCATATGAGTATATATTGTGTGTATGTGTCAGTAAAAATATGTGTGTTTGTACGCGTGATAAGATGCCCCCAGTCTTCACTGTAAGATATATACACAGTGCCAAAGTTTGCCAGTATTATGTTCTGTGTGCATGAGGCTGACCTGACAATCCATCAAACTCATGCCAGCATGAAAGAATGGACATAGTATCATGATGATGATGTGTGTGTGTATATCTATGTCAGTCTGTCTTATATATATATGATATGATATGTTTAATATAGCCGTATGTATATATTGTATGTTGTGAGTTACATCACCACTCCTCTCAACTTCAATCTGTTTATCAGCAACTCAGTGCTGTTGTGATTTTCTGAATCTAAATATTTATGGTGTCTGTTTGCTAAATGTCTGTTCTGGGACATTATTCTGCCTGCTGTAGTTACAAACAAGGTTTTACTGTACATTTATTTAGATGGCAGCTTGCAGAATATTAACACAAGTTTCAAAAAACAAACTAAAAGTGATTATTTAAACAAATTCATCTGCTTGTGTGTTATACACATGTACACATGAGTTTATATGTATATGTATATATATAAATATATGTGTGTGTGTGTATACATATAGACACACACACACACACATAAATATGTATTTGTTAATTTGTATATTCATACACTTTCAGATACAAGGTGATTATGCTATCAAATATTTTTGTTATGAACATGTGTCTATATTTATTTTGCTTTGTATCGTTAATAGTTGTAATTACTTATCAATAATTTTTACCATTAAAAAACGCTTTTGTTGTTGCTATATGTTAAATGACATGATGATGATTTACTGTGAGGTTCAATATTTTGGCATTTCACATATAAACAATAAATGATAATAATCCAACATGGTACACACTCTCAGTAATTCTACTGTAAATCTTACCAGTTCCTTTTACTGTGTTGTTATATCTCTCTCTCTCTCTCTCTCTCTGTCCCTCACACACACACACACACACACACACACACACACACACATTTCACTATGAAGCAACAAAGGAACAGTTATGTGGTTTCTTAATACACCAGAAATAATACTTGTATCCAGTTTGAATAACATCCTACCAGTTTAAGAAAAGGTATGATACATTGAACCTAAATAAACTGATTCTGAAATAAAGTGGCTATATAGTAAGAAGCTTGCTTCCCAACCATGTGGCCCAGGGTTCAGTTCTACTGCATGACACCTTGGGCAAGTGTCTTCGAGCCAACCAAAGCCTTGTGAGTTG
>NC_068982.1:162070897-162080311 GCF_001194135.2 Octopus bimaculoides
TGGTAGACAGAAACTGAAAGAAGCCCATTATATGTATGTGTGTGTGTGTGTGTGTATATATATAGATACACACACGTGTGTGTGTCTTTGTGTCGGTGTTTGTCCCCCTGCTACCAATTGACAATGGTGCTAGTGTGTTTACGTCCCCATAACATAGCAGTTCAGCGAAAGGGACTGATAGAATAAGTATCAGGCTTTTAAAAAGATAAGTACTGGAGTCAATACATTCAACTAAAAAATTCTTCAAAGTGGTGCCCCAGCATGGCCACAGTCAAATGGCTGGAACAAGTAAAAAGATGCTTTATTGCTGGAATATCATTGATCTATGATCAGCACTGAACTGGGGTTAAATTAAACAAACCTATCAACATGCAGCATACTTAAACTTTTTGATATTTCACTTAGAGTTAAATTTATTTTTAGTTTCTCTATTTCCTTAAATAAATACTATTGTATTTCATTGAATAATATGATAAAATATTTTTAATAATATCATTTCTTTAGTATTTCCACTACTATTACAATTTAATTCATATTTATTCATCGTTTTAGTTGAATATTTTAAAAATTCCCTCAAATTCTTGTAATCTTTTGATATGCTTTAATTTTCCTAATCTTAGTAATCACATATTATCTCTTCAAATCATGCAATTCATTTCTATTTATCCATCATAATTATTTATCTCTTTCCAAGATGTAAAATGTATTTTTTTTTTCTCTCTCTAATAATAATTCCAGTGTGTAAAGCTTGTCAGTTACTTTATACTGTTTCTCACTATCTCTCTCTCTACATACACACACACATAGCCTTGAGCTATAATTGAACTTAAGAGTGGTCTTTGTTAGTTCTTATGCATTATGCATTGTCCTAAGAAACCTTTAAATGTCAAAATATATCTGAAGACAACCAAAGATCATATCAGTGGAACCCTGATGTGGATAAATGAGGAAAAAAGATAAAATAGTTGTTCACTGAAACCTGCAAACATTGCAATACATGTAGTGTTCAGGAACATGTGGTGCAAATAACCATCCTCATGTTTGTTGAATCATTTGGAGGGAGGGAACAGATAGCATGTTGTGGGAGGAGAGAATATTTAAGAAATTTCTCTTTGATGGTACCATTTCTATTGAAAAACTGAAATTCGAAAATTTGTAACTGATAATTAGGAAATGAATACTGCTGTTTCCATAGAAAAATTGACTGGCAAATATTTCCAACTGTGAGAAGTAGTTGAGTGATGATTAGCAGAAGGAAAATGTATTCAGCGATTAAAAAAAAAATGAAAAAGAAATGGCTCTAACAAATAAACAATCACACCCATACTTGCAGGAAGAAAATGGATATAGTACAGGAATGAGAGAAAGGCAGGGGATGATTCCATGATTTTTGGTGGTGGTACTTCACACCCCCAGATATTATCAAATTATCAGAAAAGCTTGATGTGTTACTTATATAACTTTTGCATTCAGTCAGGTTGCCACAGACACATTCCACATCTTTTCTACAAATATTGCTTAATCCCATTGAAACCAAACCATGTGAGGTTACCTGTACTAAAGTGTTATGTTCATATTTAAACCAAAATATCAGACCCCTCTAAAATCTTGATTATATTGAAAATCAATTAAAAGACTTCAGCAATTTACTTATTAGTCGTATAATCACAAAAGGGTTAAAATGATAATACGTTGATGTTTGATATATAATTTAACTAATAGTTCTTGTGTAAAATTATGGTGTAAGTTTATCCAACAGAAATCTCATTATCATTGATGTAATTATGAAATTTTGTTTGGGATTTTGATCAAAATATTTTGTATGAAAAGGTAAATGGGACCTTGGATTGGCTGGTATTAAAAGGGTTAATGTCTTCAGTAATGTAACCGCATTGAATCTTTTGCAAGTCAGCTTTGTTTTTATTATATAATAGTAATACATTGAATAAAACTAAATTAACAGTCCTTTGAACCCAAAGCAATTAATCAAATTAGGAATTGTCTGGAACATTAAAATTGATTAAAAACAGTAACAATTCTGAAACTATAGAAACTTTAATTGCAAGTTTGTGTAGTTTTAGTTCAACAATTTTAACTGCAACTGTCTTTCTCTCACCTTTATAATAACACTTTGCTACTAACATTAATTTAACTAATCTGTCATATGTTGGTTAATTAATTAAACTCTCTTATGTCTGCAACTGCAGTTTAGTTTCTCTCCCTATTGCTGTATTGCAAATCAAAGTGTCTAAGAAATCATTGACTAAAATTAGCTTCTTAGTTCTTGGAAATTATTTAGTAGAGAAGTATGAGCCTGTTGATGGAGTAGATAATATCAGACTTAGTGTCAAGCAGTATTTTGTCATAGCTTTTGTGAAGCTTTAAATTCAATTCCCACCAAAAATTTTTATTTTAATGATCTTCTGAGATCATTAAAATGTTTATTATTATAACCAGTCTATCAATGAAGTTGATTAAATTGATTGTTCTCCTTACTAAAATATGTGGCCTTCTGTCTATGTTAGATATTCCTATTGTTGTTGTTGTTCAAGGAATTTCTCTTCAAAGACAGGCCTATAGTCAATACTTACAATCTTCATTTCTGTGAGAAGCTTGCTCTTTCTTGTAATAGCATTGGTAGTGCTGGTCATCTATGATCAACAGAACCAAGGTACAGATAATTGGCTGAATAACTACAAGTGGTCCATAAATTTACAGTTCCAGGTATTCCTTGCCAGTACCTAACTACATAGTACATGCTGACAAGCTTCAATTGTGTGGTATACAGTATGACACACTGGACATGTACTCTGTCCACTATCCAGTCTATTTCTTGCACCTGTTGGTTGTGGTAGTAGTGTTTGTTATTTAGCCTCAGGTCAGTTTGACCCTGTCTTTCTGTTTTCCCTCCCAGTAAAAGTGTCCTATTTTTATATCTTAGCTTGAGGAGAAGGCAGTGTTCATGATCCTTTTAAGAGCATCTGTCATTGGTGAAAGGAAATTACCTCAGGCTAAAGTCCTGGCCTAAATGCTTGCTACAGTATGAACTCCACTAAAGGTGCTCAAGGGGCATGGTAGTTATGTTAAAGTGTGCAGTAGTTTAAGTCTCATTTCAGAGAGCTTCACACAGTCTCTATCTATGTAAATTACATTCGAAAGGCTTCATTGATTATGATCAATGACATTTAACCCAGTAGCACTGTAAATTGAACCTGAAACTACCTAGTCTGAACTTCTTAGCCATATGGTTAAGATCAACTGGCACTTAATTCTTTTGACATATGAAAGATAAAGTTGACCCTGGCAAAATTTTAAGTCAGAATATAAACAGTAAGGCAACCACAAATTTTGTTGTCCAGTCTGTACCTTGTTATTCCTCTCTACAGTTGGTCATTTATGTTCATTCCTGTTCAAGCATACTTTTAATCAAATGCATGCCTTGCATGTCTATGACTGCTCTTTTCAAGACACTAATGTGCCATTTGATGGAAAATTGGTTGCTATTTCTAACTAGTTAAGAAGTGACCACTTAGTGACTCCCTTATTGTTGTGTTCTCTTGCCATCATCATAGTGCTTGCTGTTGTGAAGATAATTCCATTTAGTGTATCCTTCCAAACGTTGACCGTTTCTTTTTTTTTTTGCTATATCACATCGTGATTTTCATCCCTTCATCCCCAACACCTTTTCTTGAAAGAAGGAAACCCTGACAGTTAAAATTATCTGTTGAATGTTATTCTGTTAGATTTTTTTTACTGATGACAAATTGCAAGTGTACTTAGTGATCTGATCTTGGGTTTGTTAAGAATGTCTTGCTGAGTTTTAAGCTAGATAACAACTTCTTGATTGTGTGTTACTGTTCATATGTCCGTATGCATGTACTTGTATACTGTTCTATATGTATGTTTGTCTGTGTAAACAATTATGTTTCCCAGTCAATTGAGTTGGCGTTGCCTTGGTTAGTGTCTGATAAGTCATATCAGTTCCAGAAAGGTGTGAATGTTTTCCTATCAGAAAGGCATGAATACCATACAGTTTTAAATGGGCTTCCATATATATATGTATGTGAGATTTATTATTGTCTCTTGTTCAGTTCTTCTGATGTATTCAGTGACTCTGCCTGATTATGTTGTACTTATGTGTGTAGACACATGTGGGTATGTGCATATATACACACATACATATGCAACTGTGTGTGTGTGTGTGTGCACGCGCGCATGCACGCATGTACAGTGATGGATTTGAGTGTTTCGTTTATTTACGACTTGATTTCTTAGAAAAAAATTATTCAATTAAAAAGCATGAATAAGCAACGCATTGTAAACCACACTATAATTTGCAAAAACACTTATCTGCACACAGGGTATGCATTGCCCCTCCAATGCGTTTTTTTCATTTCTTCTGTACCTTCTTTTGCAACAAGTTCTCATCTTTTGCTATCACACTATTATCTGAGATATTTATTATACATGGTTAGTGTTTCATGAATAGATCCTGTTGTTTTTTTTTTCTACCTCAAATTGGTATTTGTAATGTCTAATAGCATTCATATTAAAAATCTTTATAGTTCATTTATAATCACCTGAACTTTGTAAATTGCAGTTCATCTAAGTCTTGTAGTCTATACCATACTAGATTACACACATTGGAAATATCAACTCAGAGACCAATAAAACGTACAAGAAACACATCTCACAGCTGTGATATGGTTTAAATTTCTTGACAGTCACCAAGACACACCATCTTAAAATACTCTCTCCCTAGTTATAATTGATCTCAAATTTCAAATTTTGGCACAAGGCCAGCAAGTTCAGGGCAGTGGGTAAGTCAATTACATCAACTCTAGTGTTCAACTGGTGCATCCCTGAAAGAATGAAAGGTAAAGTCAACCTCAACAGAATTTGAACTCAGAACATGGAAACAGATGAAATGCCTATAAGTGTTTTGCCCAGCAAGCTAATGATTCTGCCAGTTTGCCAAACACCAAAATTGCTGCAATATAATCTCACTATATTCAAAGTATACTGAATTGTTAACTACTATGAACTCCAGTGATATCAGATTTGTCAATCAGTAAATAACCAAGTCTGCCTCACTTCTACATATCCTCATTGTCACTGCTTGTCTCAGTTCATGACTGTCATCACACTGGCCCATCTTTTGGTTCTCACTCCACCTCCTGGCTATCACTATGCTTTTATATGTCTTTACTGTTTCTTTGTGCACTGCACTAGGAAGCACTACGAAATGCAAATATGATCTCACATGAGACTGAAGCACAACATAGCTGACATAATGGGCATGTTGTTTAACCCTTTTGTTATTATATTTCTGTTGAAATGCACCCTCTTCGAATATTTAAAAAATTAATGAAGAATAAAGTAATACACACAGAATAGATATATATGCATTTGCTTATGATACTTATGAGAAATAGAGACAGGTGTATAAAAAAAAAAAAAAAAAAAAAAGTAAATATATAAATAGATAAATATATGAATATATAGATATATCTGCCACATACCTATAATAAATGTAAAACAGATAGATAATATCAATAAAACTATATAAAGAGCATGCATATATATGAAGCAAACACATACATGAAACTTCATGGATGGCCATATTATGTCAACAACACAACTAATACAATCAGCAGCAGCAGTGGTGCCGATGATGGCAATAACAACAACAACAACAACCACAACCACCACAATGGCAACACTGTGAACGAACACACATACACAGAGGAATACAGGAACTGTGTCTTTTTGTTTTTCTTCTCTGGTCTTGGGACAGCAGCAGAAAATTTCATGTTATCAGGTTAATAAAGACAGTTATTTTACTTTATTGTTGTATTTCAGGGTGGTCATTTTATTTTTTTTTTTTTTCCAAATAAAAACATGCACTATATATATATGTATGTATGTATATACACATATATATATATATATTTTTTTTTTTCTTCACTCATTTATTACTGTTTAATACCTGTCCATTGTCCAGAAATCTTTCGTCACACATCTGTGATCTCCATTCTGTTCTTCTAAGATGTGTATCCTTATGTGCGCATGCATTTGTGTCCTTGTTTATGTGTGTGCGTATACTTGTGTGTGTGTTTGGGGCTGAAGGGAACACACACACAAGCATACGCACGCACAAACAAGGACACAAACGCATGTGCACATAAGGATACACATCTTAGAAGAACAGAATGGAGGTCACAGATGCGTGACGGAAGATTTCCAGACAATGGGCAGGCATTAAAATAACAGTAATAAATGAGTGAAGAAAAAAAGACAATATATATATAGTGCATGTGTTTATTTGGAAAAAAAAACAATAATAAATAAAATGACCACCCCGAAATACAGCAATAAAGTAAAATAACATTGTTTTTATTAACCTGATAACATGAAATTTTAATGGGAAATATGGATTTAGATCACTTTAAAACAGAAAGTTTGTATGATAGAACTAGGGGTGATGCTCTCAGTTGGGTTGGTATCAAAAGGGTAGTGTTAACTTTGAAGGTTCTATTGAATTATAAGGACATCTACCTTTTGTGTATCACATACTACTTAACTCAAGAAAAGTTCATCTTAAAGAGAGGGATTGAATCAGTGGTCCTAAATTAAGTGTTAAGTAGGGAGAATGAAAAGAGAGAGAGAGAGAGAGAGCTGAGCTGAGCTTTCAACAACCTCAGAAGCTATAATTAGAGTGAGGGAATGTGTTATGTTAGATAATAAGAATACAAGTGACTGAACATTGAGTTAATGGAATTAACTGTTTAATGGTAAGAGTGTTGTCAGTGTCAATTCCAGCATGTTTAGAAGTTGTATTATGTTGATATGTTAGTTATAATGGAATGAATGAATACTTGGGTGGGGGTAGAATTTTATTTGCTCAAAATAGCTTTGTTGGTTTGTTGAGTGAAATAACAACAGGACAGTGACTTTTACACTTAGAAAGGTCTTGTCTTCTTTCACATATGTTTATCATGGTTGATAGTGGTTGACCCTGGTTGTTTAGACCTAAGTTAGCTCTTCAAAACGATCTATGATGAAAGGCATTTCAGCCATAACCATCATGCTGGCTTTTCATTTTAATGTCTAGAACTACATTGTACAATGTATCATATCTTTTGTAAGATAGGGTATGATTTCAGGGAAATTTTACTTGTGTTTCTAACAGATCAAGGAAATGAGTTGAAGCTCTCTCATTGACTTAGAGTTCCTGATGGTAGGAGTGAGAAGTGATCTGATTGGCTGTTTGTGTACCTAACTTCAAGAATGGGTTGTGTGTACTGAATGTCACTGAATGGCATGGATATGGGAGTGGATAGCATCTAGGTGTATTGCATGTACCTGTTAACATATGTCAACTATATGGAATATAGTTTATATATAATGGGTACCATAGTGTTTGTGGTATGCTGAAAAATACAAGTATCTTAGTGAAGAATCTATTGAGTTGAAAAATATTTTATCTAATTTTATAAAAATACTTTATCTAATAAAATAAATAAATCAATATATAGGATTGTCATTTAATAGGAAAACGTCCTTAGCTTTTATCAAGTTATTTCATGCTGGTTGGTAGGGATAATTAGCTAGCATTAAGATTAAGCAGTTGAAAGTATAAAGGTTGTTGGAGAAAATATCAGTATAGGAGCAGACATGGCTGTGTGGTCAAGAAGCTTGCTGAACCTGAAACCCACTGATTTCATGTGGCACCATGGGCAAAGGTCTTTTTATAGTTCCAGGTCAACCAAAGCCTTGTGAGTGAATATAGTGAACAAAATTGTGTGGAAGCTAACCATGTACATTCGTGTGTTTGCTCCCCACTCTGCTACTTGACAACCATTGTTAGTTTGTTTACATCCCCAGACAAACTGAAAGAAGACTATCCTCTCTTTTTCTCATATATACACATATATATATAGGTTTCAAGATTGTAAAAGATTCAAATTCTGTCTAATAAGAGGAAAAAATTAAGTTTCAATTTTCTATTCAATAATTTAAAATAATGCTTCATGAACTAAGAAATCCTGAAATAGTTTAGACATTGAGAAATAATTGATTATACAATAAGAACACAAAACTTAACTAGTAATAATTCAATTACATAAAGCATTGCGAATACTTTGAGTGAAAGGTGATTTTCTAACCCATCTAGGAAGAGCAGAAATGTACCATCTAATTCATGCAGGTATGGAAAATGGGTGTAGAACATCTATGATGATTTTAATTCATCTGTTACTTCTACGGTAGAGATATATCTTATCTGCCTTTGCAGAAGTCACAACACTTTCTTAGTTACTGAATGTTTTAAGATAAGGTGCTGGTCCTGCATGTTTCCTTCTTGAAAACTTACCTTTGAATAGCAATTCATTTTACCTTTCTCCTGACTCAGAATTATTCTAATGTGAGGATGTTAGAAATAATTCTCTGGAAAGACATATGCACAAAAGTGTAAATTCTTATTCTGTCAATCCTAAGATATATATGCATCCCTGTCATTATAAATGGTGCTACTTGCTTCAAATCTTTTGTGAAAATATGTCTGACCATAGGGGATTATTACCTTGCTTGCTTATAGGTGAGAGAGGGCATCCAGCTATGAAAACCAATCTCAGTGTATTCTGTTTAACTCATACAAACATGGAAAAGGGGACATTAAAATGATGAGGAAAATTATGAAGAGGAAGATGATGACGATGCTGGTTGAATGGTAGACTTGTTACAGCATCAGATAAAATACCTTGCAATATTTATTTTAGTTCTTGACAGTTTGAGTTCAAATCTTACTGAGGCTAAGTGTGCTTTTCATTACACGAGAGTCAGTAAAATAGTTAAGTGCTGGAATCAATGTAAATAATCTAACCCCTCCTCCAAATTGTACTAATATTTGGAACAAATTCCCTTTTTCTTCTATCACCACCACTACTACTACTACTACTACTACTACTACTAGTGGCAGCTATTTACTTAGGTCCATTTATATCTTGATTTAAAATGCTGTCAACATCAAATTGTCCTTTTATCTTTTGAGGGTGAATATGATTAATTAGAATTGGTATAGATTAAATGAACCTTTAAAATTTGTATAGTTGCTCTATACAAATTTATGGATTTGTGCTAAAGTAATATTGTAATTATTCGAAGGTTATGAGTTGCTAGAAACTATAGACTGAATGAAATAATTTTCTGTTTAGTTTCATCCTGCTGAATTAGAGTCCAGCATTCATTTATAAAAGTTTGATAATAAGCTATATATTAATGAGTATGAATTCTCTGCACTGCAGTGAAGTGTACTATTTGTGAGCTGGTTGTAGATGTACTTGAAAAGACTTCAGAATTTACTAAGTGAAAGATATATATATATATATATATATATATATATATATATATATA
>NC_068982.1:162080783-162097529 GCF_001194135.2 Octopus bimaculoides
GCCACATTTGTAATATGTCTTTTCTTCTACATTTTTTCGTGCAGCTGAAGATTGCTCTTCATATTGCATTTAAGGTAATGCTCACATTACTTAAATAAATTGAAGTAGCATGAAATGTGCGTACTGCAATCACTTTTGAAATCCGTGTTGCTTATTATTTGATATATATATATATAGATTTAGATATACAACTATAGATGTACACACACACATATGCATACATACACGTGTATATTTGTGTGTATATGTACATATGTGCATGAATGCACACACACATGCAAACTCAAAACTCACTCCTATTCTTTTACCAGTTTCAATCATTGATTAGCAACCATACTGACACATTGTCTTCAAGAATTTTGTCAGTCAGATCAACCCAGTACTGTTCCTTTTTGACAAGTCACTATGTTATGGGACATAAAATAGCACAATATTGACAACACCAGTTCTAGATTACTTACACACAGACGTGTGTGCATGTGTGCACACACACATATATTCACATATATAGACCCACATTACACACACACACACACACACACACACACACATATATATACAAACGTGTGTGTGTATGTATATATGTATGTGTGAATACACATTCACACATCATACATATTATCATTGCTTTTACATCTGTTTTTTTGCTTGCTGACATGATGATAGTGTGTGTGTGTGTATGTGTGTGTGTGTGTGTGTGTGTGTGTGCATTTGTTATTATTTCATATCTTTTCTTTCTCTTTCTCTTTAATAATTATTGTTATATATTTATATATTGTTACACTCCAAGAATTGAACTCCTTTACTACCTGTTACCATAGTGCTGAAAGACAACTAAAGTTTTTAGAAAGAAATAAATATTCACCCAAATTCCATTATATCCATTCAACACTAACACTCTCAGCCCATATTTCTTGTTCTTTACACATATCTTCATTCCCTCGTGTTTAAGCTCAAATTGCAAATGGTGATGGTGAGCGGGGTGGTTAAGATTATAAAGGGATTCTATGTTGTAGCATTTCTTTCTCATTCACTCATTCTGCTATACTAAAACAGTGGTGGCAGATAAATAGTAGAACTCCTGTAGCAAACAGCTGCTACATCCAGGTATAAATAGACATTATACAACCAGCAGACCATTCTTCACTCAGACATTGAAACTATCAGCTTGCTTTGCTAATTTCCCTCTTCTCATCATACTAAGAAAATTTTCTAAACACTGCTGCCTTAGTGTCAGGAGTTGTCATCGCTGTTGTAATAGTTCAATTCTAATGTATACGTGGTATAAGTTTTTTTATTCAGTCTCTGTCTGACATTTTTACTTCGTCTTACTGTTCACTCCAGTGAATGTGCTTGTCCCATTATAGATCTGTATTTAACACATTCATATCGATTATATTTTATTGACTTTGTCAAATATTTGCTTCTGCCTGTGTTGATAGTAACAGACTGATTGATTTGTGATGCTCCTTGTGGTCAGCTGCTAAATTAAAAAGAAAACTTTCTCCAGAAAATGGACTTAAAAAGAAAAGAGAGAGAGATCTCTACAGATGCAGCTATGAGTGGGATGACATTTTTCTCTTCTTGAATTATCACTTGGCAAACAACTTTGTGTTGGACTACACTGGAATCTATTCTCGGATATTTAATTGATTTCACAAAAAGAGGATGACTGTCTAATATTTGGGAATGTTGCTTTTTCGATTATTACATTGGAAACAAAAAGTGCGAGACAAAAGAGCTGAGAGCTATGATGGCACCGATAGCAATGTCTTGGTATGTTATTTTATGGATTTCATTAATGAAATGTTTGCATTGATACTAAAGGATTTAAATCTAAGGATTTAAATATGAAATTTACTTTAATCTAGGGAAAACATATTTATAATTTAGGTTTGCATAACTCTTTAAAAACTTTTGAAAGTTTGATATTTTCATTATTGTTCTTGTAGTTACAGAAAACTGTCAAACTAAATGCTTAGATATTTACCATCATATTCTGATTTCAACAGAGACTTGGGTTTAATTTGCCCAGAGTTAGCTTTACCCACTCCACAAATGTGTGGGGTTTGATTCATATTAGAAATTATTATCACCACCACCATCATTATTGTCTGAAATAGGATATAGTTGTATAGTGTTAATTTCTCTGTGTCGAAAGTGGAAGTTTTTTTTCTGTTCTGTTTTTTCCTAAAACACAGTTCCATATCATTTACAGTCTTACGGTTTCATTGCTTTAAAGAAAGTTATTATTTTAAGCTGTGACAACTTTACTTTTATTTCCTCCCAAGTTGTTAATAAAATAAGTAGAAGTGAAGTATTGATATTCATCAAAATCAGTAAAAAATTATTGCTTTCTCCCTACATTGAAACAATATTAGCATCTGGCATCTAAAATGTTATCAGGTACTCACACTCCATCACAGTTAGGCAATGCGACCAGTGTAACTTACATGTCAGTTTTCTATAAAGGTGGGAAAGAGCTATGTTTGTGGGAAAACTCTTAGCATCAACAAGAACCAACTAGCTGGTCTGTTCCAGAGGCTTTTCAATTCCACTGCTGAAAGATCTCTAGAAGGGCTTTGAACTAGGAACTTTAGATATCTTCCAGAAATCCCTAACCTGAAACTGCAGTAGATGGGCAGCATTGCAAGTTTGAGATAGCTCTATAGGCACATAAGTGCCACCCGCTGGGACCGTCTCAGATGTGTGCTACATGATGAAACTATTTTGCTTGTGCTCATTCAGTGACATAGCATTGCTAATTTGCAGTGTTAGGTCACACAGCAGTTGTTTTTAGGACAAACTCTTACTGCTTTCCATTAACCAAGAACAAGCAGTCTACCTTTGTCTGGTGGCTATGGGGAAAACTTTTATGTCATGGACATTATTGAAAGGACTGAGGATAAACATTTTCCTCATCAGCTAAACTTTTATCAACATTGGCTTCTAATCCTTCTTGAAGAGGCAGGTACTATTTTCCTTAAATTTGTTGAAAGGTGAGTGAGGGTAGTGAGCATAGCTCTAGTGAATGGGGCTGTTAGATTCAGGAGAACAGCTCGGAGAGGGCACACACTTTGGTAGCCTAGAGAATCCTGAATCAGTGGAGTTCTTTGATCAAGGCCTTTGTGACAGTCGTGCTCATGGGACTGCCTCATGTATGTGTATATTGTATATACTGTTCATTTGTTTGGAGTTTTGTTCCCCCCTCCTCCATTTCATTCATTTTCTATTTAAACCCTCTTGTGTGTCCCTGTAATGCTTACTGGTCTGCCATCTTTGTGACAAAAATAAAGAGATTTCTTATCATCATCATTAACGCTAATTCTATTCTACAGAAATATGATAATTATTTCTGCATTACCTTATCTCTTTTTGAAGAAAATTCAATATAAAAAGAAAACATAGTTTATTTTTCTTTATCATTCTATTGTTATATATATATATATATATATATATATATATATATTTGTGTGTAATTTATAGTTATATTAATTATTGATAATGTCTAAAGCCAGATTTTTAAAAAAAGTATTGTGGAGTGGCAAAAGCAGCAACCAAGAATTCACCATGTGTGTGTGTGTGTGTGGACTGTTGTAGACACATTTTAATTATCATAACTACTGGAGAATAGGTTTAGAGTTACATATTGGTGTATGCTGTATAGTCAATAAGATTTTGATTCAATTACATTTTAATCGTCATTAATTCAATATCATTAATTGATATTTTGAATATATTTTTATTGACAAACAAATTTCCTTTTATATACACACATATTTATATAAAGGGTAGGGTATATATCTTTATATATTAAGAGAGAGACAAATAGAAAGATGTTTATTTCTTTCTATGAAAACACACTAGCCCGAGCAAGAATGGGTTAGGAAAAGTTTGGACATTATTTATTACTTCTGCTGGTTATGAAAGTTTTCTGTTTGAGTGAAGGGTAGATTGCGTGATTCTTGTGTAATAAGTGCAAGGTTGCTTGGCAACAAAATATTGGCATTGAATGAAAGGATATTGCAAAAGGTGAAAGAAAATGAGGTGAGCATTCTGTGTTGGATGTGTAGTGTTACTGTGTCTGAACAACAGAGGGAGGTAAGAGAGAAACTGAGTATAACAGGAATCAGTTTTAATGTATAAGAAAGAAGACTGAGCTGGTATAGTCATGTAATACGTATGAAGGATAACAGTTGAGCAAAGACGTACTGAGTGATTAAAGTGGATGGAAGCTGCAGAAGAGGACAACTGTTGGAAAGACCAACTCCTAGTTAAAAGAATCTTCAAAAACATTTTGTTTTTATGCTTTTGACTGTTGTGAGCCTAAATGAGACCCCTTCTTCTTTTACCTAATTACTAACTGGTTACCAAAACAAACAGAAAAAAAATAAATGTTCACTTCACGATCATGTAGCTCCAACTTTGATCCTGTTACACAGTTTATTGGACAAGTATCTTCTACCATAGTTTCCAGTTGACCAATACCATATGAGTGAAATTTAGTAGATGGATAATGTGCTGAAGCCCATTGGTTGTGTGTTTGAATATATGTGTGTATGTGTGTGCATACATGCGTACCCACATGCATGCATGCACACATGCGTGCATGTGCACACACACACATGTAAGTATGTATGTATGTCATTATTCAGTTGTTATTTCAAGATTTCTTGCAAATAGAGAAAGAACTGGTTTCTAACCTAGATCCAAGGTTCCTTCATTGGAATTTATATGTGCAGATTTGTATGTTTTCTTTTATGTATGTCTTCTCATGCATATACTTGTATTTCTATACATGCTCATATATACTTAAATGATATGTGTGTGTGTGTGTGTGAAAATGAATGAAAACACAAAAGCTGATTCAATGGTACAGGGTGGATACAATTTGTTTCACATAATTATGCTATATTGCAGAACCATATTCATCAGACTTTTAGTTTCTTTTAGAGAAGTGGTTATCAATCGGGCTCCATATAAGATTTTTTTGTTATCAAAATTTAGGTGCAATAAATTGCTTATACTTCTACAATGCACTAAATATTTTAACCTTTTTACTGTACATTTCCAAATATTATTTAATTGTAAAAATATAATGGGACTTTCTAGACATTGGATGGCTATGAGGGTCCGCCCAAGTGAAATAGGAATAAAAAGAATCCATTGGTAAAAGATGTGTCTTTAAAATGTCCTTTTTCCACTCCAGTTTACTCCAGAACAGACAAAAGAAGACAGTCTGTTAGAGGCTAAAAGATTGAGGAATGTGATTATGCAGTATAACGTAATTGGATGAAACAAATTTTAGCTACCCTAAGGTTTTTGAATCCTAACTTTTGATTCTGTTGAATCATGGGTTCTCAACCTATAGACCACTTTGATAACTATTTTATTTTGGTGGAACCCCCCCCCCCCACATAGCCATTCGATGTTTAAAAACTAGCTTTATGGATGCTTCTTCCAAATTCCTATTTTGTTTTTCACACATTGACTTCTTGTAGGACGAACTATGTAAAATGTTAGAGAAGGAAGCCTAGCTGTTTCATTTGCAATACAAATCAATACATACAACAAAACTTATTCAAGGGCTCTTCAAATACTATTGTGAAACCCCAATTTACTATTTTGTTTTGTGAAACCCCAATTTACTATTTTGTTTTGTGAACCCCTCCCTCAAATCTTATATGGACCCCAGTTGAGAAACACTGAGTTAAATTAAAACTCTAACAAATTGGTATTCAGTATTATTGTCTCGTATATCAACACATTTCAGTTATTCACACATACTCTGACATGCTGCTGGTAATTCACTCTGTTGCTATTCAGTTTCTCACTTGATGCAGCCATCCAGACAACAATGGACTTTAAAGCTTTTCGCCTGAAAGACTACTTCAAGAGGGAAACCTTGACTAGTGACATTAAATCACCAATGTCATTCAAATGAATATATATCATGTATACTCTTTCTGTTGTTTATGAAACACATGTACACACACATAGATATGTATACATACACTCAACAAGCCTTTAGTTAAAAAAATATCTGTGTTTGGGCAGATGGATGGCAGTCTACTTTGTGGAATTTGTTTATGTTTGTTTATGATCCAAGTTCAGATATCACCCAGGCAGACATTGCTTTACCTCCTTCCTAGATCAATTAAATAAGTTTCCAGACCCCATTACATTTGACATTATTAACTGACTAAAACCTTCAAAGGCAGCACCAAGTGACTGAAAAAATGAACACAATAAAAGAATGATATTTTTGAAATTTTATGTAATCAACTCTTTGTAAGAGACTTGTTTCTAATATCCAATAATCTATATCGGTAAGTAATATGGAAGCCATGTCAGCCATTTACCTTCATCCTCTTCCCACTACCACCCACTGTTGTTCTATAAATATTGTCGCAGAATCAATGGACTCTCTGTTTACAGACTTCAGTTTTTTTATTTATTTATTTATTTATTTATTTATATTTACTTTTATTTTTGAGAAATAACAAAAGAAACAGTTGAGCCTAGAAATTCTTTTGAGAAATAAATCTCATAAAGAGAGAGAGTGAGCAAAAGTGAGATAGATATTGAGTGAGTGAGTGAGTGAGTGAGTGAGTGAGAGCAAGTTAGAATGAATGAGCAAGATGGAGAGATAGAATGGAAGAGACAGCAACAAATTGAAAGAGAAAAAAAGACGAGGAAAGAGAGAGAGAGAGAGAGAGATACTGAGAAGAATGTGTGTGTGTGTGTGTAGAAAGAGATACAGTAAGAATATTCCTGCAATGTTGATATGTTGGTTAACATCACTTGTGTGCTAATAGGTTTCCTACATAAAGTACTTATTATGATTATCTTTCTTGTAATTTCATTAGTAAGGCTTCAGGCTGGGATTATATCTTTGGCCAATCATTTCCTGACTTCAAGTTAGGACAGAGTTTTTGTTCAACAAAATAGTTTCTGCAACTGCTTGAAACTGTGGACAACACTGTGTGTGTGTGTGTGTGTGTATGTGTGTGTGCGTGCGTGCATGTGTTTGTGTATGTGTGCACGTGCATGCAAGAAAAAGAGAGAGAGAGAAGGTGGGGAGTCAGAGAGAAAGAGACTATGTTCTTGTGTGTGAATATTATACTCCCTCACATATCTTTCACAAATGAATTGGCTTCTCTGTTCTGCTTTGCCAACCAGCTCATTCTGTCAATGATTATGATGATGATGATGATGGAGATCATACTCTCTTCACAACCCTTTCATATATTTTATTCAGTTGAATTTTTTTTTTTTTCATGTTTTGATACTAAATACTTCTAGATCTTTATAAAGTCAACATTTCTACCACACAAATATCATCATTATTATTAGTAGTAGTAGTATAGGTGGTGGTGGTGGCAGTGGCAGCAGTAGTAGTAGTAGTAGCAGTAGCAGCAGTAGTAATAGCAGAAGCAACAGCAGCAGTTTTTGGAAAACAAAACCTTGAGCTCATGCTATTGACTTGGGCCAACCAAAGCCTTGTGAGTGGATTTGGTGGGCAGAAACTGAAAGAAGCCTGTTTGTGTGTGTTTGTTTTATTGTCTCCTGATTTTGACATTGTGTGATAGTTGTAATGTTTTTCATGTCTAATCTTCTGCGGAAATATGTCCCGCCATAGAGAAATATTAACTTACTTGGGGACAGGTGAGGGTTGGTGACAAGATAGGCATCCAACCATAGAAATCCTATCTCAATGAATTCCATCCAGTCCATGTGATCATGGAAAGTGGACATTAAAATGATGATTAATATCTGTCTGTCTATAAGTATAGATGTGTGTGTACACATACGTATGCATGAAAAAGTACGATAAGCACAAGCTGCAGTTCCTTACATACGTTTTGTTCCTTATATATGTTTTGCTATTAGTGGACGTTCGTAGTGCAGTTAGATACAGATGCAGATCTCCAACAGTTCATCAAAGGAACACTTTATTAGATTATGTTGACACAGGAGATAATGTAATAGGGTGATGAACTATTGGAAATCTACATCTGCATCTTACTGCACTATGAACAGCCACTGCAGAAGATGCAAATAGTTACAATGGCAAAACATACATAAGGAACAAATAGTATAGACTGCATCTTGTGTTTATTATAATTTTTCCTATATTTGCTCTGTATATCATAACCAGCAATACCACTAAGTACAATAATAACCACACCATTTAACTGGAAGTAGACTGGATAATGATACTCTATGTGGATTTCTTTTGTGGACCATTGTTAACCCTTTTTACTAGATATAACTGTAACCTGATAATGCCTCTTATGTTATTTTAATAGTGTATTAATCCTTCCTGCTTTCTAAACTCTTTGACAAAACTTTCTTCCTTAGAAATGCAGTGTCCTTCTCCTGCCCATTTTAACACCTTCCTATTCAGTACTTCTTTTACAGAAATTTCAAGTTAAGCTTCAAGTGAACTGATATTGCCACTATAGAAGAGTCCTATCGTTACTGTCCAGCATGACCCACACTCTTCCTTTAATCTGAAATTGTTATATAACACATTTAACTAACTGCTACTGAGTAATAAATACTTCGTTATTTATCCTCAACCTCTTGTTTTTTATCAGTCTTGGCCCAGTTTGGCCTCTATATAGAAACTTCACTCAATTTATATTACTGAAGCATAATTCATATTACGCTTCACTCATTTTATATTACTAATGTTTGTAAGATACGTATATCACAGGCCCAAATCTCATGTTAGTGTGGGACACAGCAACCCTACCTTTTTATATTTGGGATTGACAGACTCAACAGAGCACTGAACAGAATGACTTGCAATATGTTTTTAGATTTCTTTGTATTCTGGATATAAACTGGGGCCATGTTGACCTTACATTCTTCAAGAGTCAAGTACCAATACTAGTTAATTGCTGTGGTTGATATAATTACCTATATTCAACCCTGTAACTTATGTTAATGTTAGAATATATTATTTTGTTACATTTCATACAATTTGACATAAATCTATTCATATTATTACAGTGGGTAGAATAGAGACATAGAAAGAATTATGTAGTAGATGTTTAAGCCACAAGTTAACTTCAATTGAAGACCTATTAATCAAAGGCATTCTGGCCATGATTATCCTGTCTTTCTAGACGTATATGTTGGTCTATATTATTCATATGCTGTTTTCTTTCCCATGATTGTAAGGTATTATTTGTAGATTTGTATTGTGCATAGCATCGCAAGCAGCATAGCAGCTCTCTGATTGGCTTGTACTACAGGATATAGAAACTACTGGAGTTGTGTCTAGTCAAGAGTTAATATTTTCTCATGACCCACTTACTTGAACCATATATTATTTTCTCAGTCAGTTTGGTTTTCTTTGTTCTTTCTTTTTGCTGCTTAAACCATGAGTTCTTCTCCCAGCCAATGTGGCTTACTTCTCTTCTTATAACAGGCAGCAATTATTTCAATTAGATTTTCTGTAAAGACTAAAGCAACAATGAAACAGAACATTTTTCTTCTTTGTAGAAAGATCTCCACACAAATTGGCTCATTTGGGTGTGTGTGGGTTTCTTTTATTGTCAATCATTGGATTGTGGCCAAGCTGGAGTGGTGCCATTAGGGAATATTTTGTTGATTATATCACAGCCCAGTACTTTGGTAGTTATTTTATCAATCTTGAAAAGAAAGAAAAAAGAGGCAACTTGACCTTGGCATAAAGTAACTAGAAAAGAACTAATTTTACTAAGTCATTACAAACAGTTATACTTATGTATATATTATACCATAGATATATTAATACTACAAAACACTTGTAACTAATATTTCCTCTAGATTTTTGCTTTAGCTATGTGCAGAAATTTACTTTTTTCCAAATTTCATTTTCATTTGTAAAATGTGTACATCCATAACATCTCCAAGAAGAATTACTCTCTGACCTTGCTAACTATTGCCCTATTGCACTTATTTCTAATACATCTAAGGCAAGGGTCACCAAACTATGGTCCATGAGGTCAGTTCATCCGGCCCGCCACCATACTGTACCTTTTGTGTAAGTACCTGCAATGAGAGTTCATTTGCCTCTGGTATGGCATCAGTGTTTGGAACAACTTATGTCTGTGAGCAAACATTTTCAAAATTGAAATATGTGAAGTCAGCACATCGAACAAAGTTGACTGATGAACATTTGAAAGCAATTCTCTTGATTGGATGCAGAATTTCTAAAGCAAATATTAATGATATCTTAAGCGCTAAACACCAGTTTCACAAATCTCACTAACTTTTTTTGCTGCCTAGTTTGTGAGATTCGGATATGTGCACACTGGATGTGATATGACTATCTTATTGCTAACATCGCCTTCTTTGATAACTATTTGGTAAGTAAATATGTTGGTTGTCTATATTTGTTGTTTATTGACTGTATTGTACTGAACAAAATGGTTATGCAGCCTGCGTCCGTCATTCTCTCAGTTATCTGGCCCGCTGTGAAAGTTTGGTGACCCCCTGATCTAAGGTAATGGAATCAGCCATTAAAAATGTTTCCAATACTCTCTCTCTCTCTCTCTCTCTCTCTCTCTCATATGCCACCAACGTGATTTTCATAAAGCCTGATCCACTGTTGACCTACTCTCATCTGTCACCTATCCAAAGGGCTCTTGTTGGAGGGGGTTAGTGAAAGAAATATTGTCATCCCCAGCATCAGTAAAGAGTTTTCATGATGTCTCATGCAAAGCTCCTTTTAAAACTTCCTGCGTTTGGGCTCCATCTGTACCTTATCTCTTGGATCAGTAGCTTCCTATTAGATTGCATTGTTGCTGCATATTTCTATCGCTCATTCTATCAATTCTCCTTTACCCCAGAGTTTGCTCTCTTCCTTTTACGTATCAGTAACTTACTGCCTCATCAAACAACTTCCATTCTTATGCAGATGATATTACTTTTCATTATCCTCAACATTCTCTAACCATGTATTATCCACTTGCAACCTAATCACAACATACCAAACTCATTGGTTCCATAAACAGATTTTGAAAGCATCTTTCACTAGGTATATGCAAGTCTTGTCTCTTTCAATAGTAAGGAAAAATCTGCTTTTATCAAGGAAACAGCATTGTACCACATTTCCTTGTCATCATAAGTAGCACTCAGTTCAAGTCCTCAGAATCACTCCAGTTGTTAGGTCTCGCTATCTTGTGATTCCCTCTTGGCAAAAAGCACATCCTTAACATTAGTAAGACTGCATTTCATTAACTGGCTCTTTCTCATAAGGGCTAGAAGATATTTTAGTCCTTAATGAAGTGGGACAGTGTTGCTGACATATGCACAAACATCTTAGACCGTACCCAGAAAAGAGCCATTTGATTGATTGGCATAAAGTCACTCAAAAGCATGCTCCAGCCTCAGTTCTTCAGAATTGCTATCTCTGTACACAAAGGACCCAACAAGTTAGGAAAGCATATGGTTTGTTCTCACTACATAGCACTGTGGGCGGGTGTCTTCAACTATTTCCACAGGCTGACCAATGCTTTATGAGTGGAATTTGTCAATAGAAACTGTACGACATCAACTGATATTGATGGGGGGGGGGGGAATTGTGTGTGTGTCTTTGTAAGGCTGGTCATGTTAGTTACTCGAGGTTATATGAACGAAAGCAAGCTAATAATAGATCATCACCACCTGAAAGAGTTACCCACGTTCTAAACATTACTTGTCTGTAGGCAGTCTAGAAATACTTATGTTTGTACACAACACCAATTGTCATCATTCTACGTTGCATTAAACTGAGAAGAGATATATGTAGCAGTTGTGATTGAAGCTACAAAGCATCAATTAAAACAAAATTATGTTGTAACTCATTGATAAGCAATAGTCATAATCATTATTTAGTTGACTTCCATCATCATATTTGTGTGTGTGTGTGTGTGTGTGTGTGTCTGTGTGTGTGTGTGTGTGTGTGATTACTGCATATACAAATCCTACCAGACCAAAACTTGACATTCAAACTTACTCAGTTGATAAAAAAGTTTAATGAACTACGCCCCACCCTACAAAATTTGCCAAATTACCCCCTCTCTGCACTCATGTATTGAAAGTTAGGACTTCTGGTCATTAGGGTGTGTAACTTTGTGTGTTACAAACATTTTGTACATGTGTCTGTCTATACAGATTCATTTACATACTGACATATGTGTGCATGTGGGAGTGTTTGCAGTTTTTTGCTTTAATCCCAGAATAAAATGTATTAAATTTTGACATCCAGACCTAAAGTAAGAGTATTAAATGTTTGAATATCTCTCTCTCTCTCTTCCTCTTTCCCTCTCTTCCTCTCTCTCAGCATTATCCCCCGCCCAGCTGCTGCCCACCCTGCTTATGGCATGTTCCCAAACATTAAGTAGAGTTAGTGAAAATACACATCACCATAAATCTCACACTATTGGTTAATTCTGGCTGTCAGCCGAAATATGTAAATATTGGCTTACACGATCAATACCATTAAGTCTCTTCATAACATTACACTGACAATACTTAGAGTTGTCACACAGCTATACTACAGTGTGTAGTGAGGTGGGGTGATTTGGCTGGGTTTCTGTTGTTTAGTCCCTCATCAGACCTGATCCAGCAGCCATTAACAGTGACCTTCATGTCTTTGATTCAGTTGTAGTGTATGTAAGTAGGATAACATCATTTAACCCTTTTCATAAAGTCGCACCTGAAACTGTACCTAGTTCTTTGATACAAACTTCCTATTTTAAATTGATCTTAATTAAATATTGCCATCAAAATTTCCTGCTAATTTATGTTCCGAGCACCAGCTTAATAATGTCAAAATTAATGTTGTAAGTTCTTCATAGCTTTCAAACTCATTGAAACAAAGGCAATGTATTTCAACAGAAATATGGTAACAAAGGGGTTAATGTGTCCTTCCTTGTTTTTATTTTCAATAAAGTATCATCTGAAGGAGATTTGGCTCTGTGTGTGTGTGTGTGTGTGTGTGTGTGTGTACATATATATATATCTCTCTCTCTCTCTCACACACACACAAAATAACTGTCATCACATTTGTACATAGTCTTTGTTTCTTCAGTAAATTGTAACTACAAATAAGAAACACTACTACAATCGAAGAATATATTGAAAATAAAGTTGCAGTTTTAAAAATGTATTTTGCTACAATGGTAAAGGAAAACTTAGTAGATATCAGTGTGTAAGTGTATGCATGTATGTGTACATTATGTTTATGTAAAATATGTTTGTTTACATATGCCTATGTACACTGCTTTGTATATATGTTTCTATTTATGTGTGTGTGTGTGTGTACATTTATGTCTGTGTGAAATTGTGGGTTTATTTTGTTAATTACTTTATGCTCTCCATTTAAAATTGAGAAGACTAACTTCATATACGCAAAGAAACCATGTATCGTGCAATTGTTCCTAGAGGAAAATAATCTTTTATTTTTTTTTGTGGTTAATGTTGTGTAACTATAACTTAAACAACCGTCAGACATCTGAAGGAATTGTAAATGTACCATTATTGTATCTTATATCATCTATTGTATAAGATTTAGTGCCAGCTGTCAAATGTTATTGTTTTTTTTTTATAGAGATGTCTCTATTCAAAGATGACATTGTTAAGTGGTTCTTATGTTAATCAAGACATGCAGGTCACTTTGACATGACACAGATAATTGGGAGAATTGTTACACACACACACACACACACACACACACACACACACACAAACTTACATACAATATAAAGGTAATACTTTTGATAAGAACATAAAACCATGCAAGTATTTCAATTGTTATCTGTGAATTTACTTTGTTTGAGAGAAAAGTTAGACATAAGAGGAATCAGATGTAGCATGCAGGAGAGAAGAATGGTTTGGTCATTTAGTGCATATGAATGGGGACAACTGTATAAAAAAGTGCCAATCATTTAAAGTGGGAGGGAGACCCAGACAGACATGGGATGAAATAGTGAGGGCCAGTTTCAATATGTTAAGCTTCACAGAGATGACAGTGGACTGAGATGTTTTGTAATGTTAGGTTCTTGAAAAGACCTTCCCACCTCAGCAAAACTGAGTTCAGGCAGTGCTGTGTATTATGTGTTCCCCAGCCAAGCATTACATTAAATCTTTCTACACCAATGAAGCAACTGTTTATTTCTCTACTCCACTTCTCCTGTAGCCCAGTGACACTTTGTCCCCTCTCTCTCTCCCAACTGTGTCATTGCTATCCTATTATTCCTTTACATACCCATGTTCACCACTCACTCCATTCCTTTTCTTCTCCCATCTTCTACTCTTGTTTCACACTCTTGTGAATTCCTTGTTCATTTATCCTGTCCAGTACTCCTATTACATTCCACTTGCATTCACCTCTTTGTACCTTGAAAGTACATCTTGGCACATCTTCACTGCCATCTTTCCACCTCCACTCTCTCTCACCTTCCACCTACTCCGCTGACCGGGTTAGCAATGTATCTCCTCTAGAGCAAGACACCAGTTTCTGTCTCACTTTCATAGTTTAACCTCTCATTACCCCACCAAAAAACCACTCCCCCTCTCAGTCAAGGGGATCTTTGTCTTACAATTTACTTGGTGACTTCACCAGTGCTGGCACCATGTAAGAAGCATCCAGTATCAGTATACTTTATAAAGTGGCTGGCATTTGGAAGGACACCCTGTTGTAGAAACCATATGAAAGCAGACAGCAGAGCTTGGCACAATACTCTAGCTCACCAGCTCCTATCAAACTATCCAACTTGTGTGAGCATGAAAAACAGACATTAAATGATGGCAAGGACATGTGTAATAATGTGAGAGTTGAGTAGATTCAAAGTCCCATACCTATTTTATGTGACAACTTTTTGTTAAATCACATTTTAAACACAACCATAGTATATCAATAAACATTATAGTGTTTGACTATATTTTAATATTTAAGACACATTATGGAGTGTTGGTAGTAATGGTTCACTAAAGGATCACTACAGGTTAAAACACCAAATTTATATATTCAGAACATGACATTTGCCAGTCATTGTTAGTCATTTGACTGACTCGTTGCTTGCTAAAAGTTTGTATGATCATGACCAACGTGGAACAACACAGCAACAACAAGACCAAATTTAGGAGTTCTTGTGATTCTTAGAAACATGTTAAGGTTTATATATTTTAAGTATTTATTGAAAGTGATTTTTAAAATTTAATTAATCTTTATTTATTTATTTGTTTATTTATTTATTTATTTATTTATTTATTTATTGCAGTGTTCTTCAGATGTTACAGTTGTCATTGTTGACTATTCAGCTACATCTACATGGGACCTGAGTGTTCAGAAGGGTCAACAAGTAGAACTAATAGATGTTTGCCCTCCTGGACAGCCGGATTGGTGCCTTGTGCGTACATTACCTACTGAGGTGAAAGAGCCTTGTCAAGGTCTTGTTCCAATGTCTGCACTTAAACCGGTTCCAATTTTGAAAGTATCATCTGCTGCAGGGACGCGCACAAGTGCTGACTTAGATGGTAAGTTACTTTTGCTGGTTTTCTTTCTTTCCAACTAAATGTGTGTGCGTGTGTGCATGCATATACGAGAGAGAGAGAGAGAGAGAGAGAGAGATTGTAGTAAAATGTCATTAACAGATACACAAACAATTCTTGTGGCATTAAAATTACAAATGAAGATTTCATCCATAATTTGAAACATTTTCTCACCAGAGTTCTATGTTTAAGACATGAGGAATTATGTATATTATTTACATTTGACGGATATTTGTCCTCGTCTTGTTATGAAGAAAAGAGAGGATGAAACCAATAAACTGTCCACAGTCTGTCTACCCTATGTGAAAGGCCTCTCCAAAAAGATACAAAAGATATGCGGCCCATATGACATCAGGACAGTATTCAAGAGTAATACAACACTTTGCAGATATCTCCTTCGAGTAAAACCACCAATAGAAGAGAATATGACCAAAGACTGCATGTACTCCATCTCATGCAGCTGTGGTAGGTTATACAAAGGTGAAACATGTCACCCCCTCAAAATAAGAGTAGACGAACATCGCAAAGCTGTGACATGAGGAGATATTGATAAATCGGGTATAGCTGATCATGTGTGGAAAAATGGAGACCACCTCCCCCTGTGAGATGAAGTTAAAATAATAGGCAGAGAACACCACTGGAAAATATGAAAACTAAAAGAAGCAGCACATATGCTAGGACACAACAACCTCCTAAGCAGCCCAGTGCAGATATGAGTAGCATATGGGAACCGGTATTAAGGAAGGATAGGAAAATATTCGATTTATAAGCCCTAAAATTCACTCCATAATTGCCTGTGGGCATTTGGCATAGTGGTTAAGAGCGTGGGCTACTAATCCCAAGATTCCAAGTTTGATTCCAGGCAGTGACCTGAATAATAATAATGAAAACAACAACATCAAAAAATACCTTAGGAATGAGAACCCAGGTTCAAAATTTCAGCCAAAACATTGTGTTAACAACAAACAAGTTGAGGACAGATATCCGTCAAATGTAAATAATGAATTTTCTCACCATCTACTGATGGGACTTAATCATTTATGAATATATACATACATGTGTGTTTTTTCGTGTGTGTGTGTGTGTATGCATCAGCCAAACATGGTCAATGCTCCTGTACCAATGCCCACTGATTGGCTCCTGTACCAGTGCCATGCAAAAAGCAATTAGTAATAAAATTAATAATTAACAATTTTGCCGGGTAGCTCAGTA
>NC_068982.1:162098654-162104197 GCF_001194135.2 Octopus bimaculoides
TATATATATATATATATATATATATATATATATATGAAGAGAGAGTGGGGTACAAGCATGGCTGCGTGGTTAAGAAGTTCATGTTGGAATGACATGGTCTAGGGTTCATTCGCAGAGTGTGGACACTGTCAGTTAATAACTTCTATTGTAGCTGCAGGTTGACCAATGCTTTGTGAATGAAATTTGGTAGATAGAAACTGAAAGAGGGTCATATATATTTGTGTGTACCTGCATTTCCCTTGTCTTATCATGTGCATATTGCCAGTAATCAAAGAATCACTGTTCACACAAATGCTAAAGAAAGAGCATCTGGCTGTAGAAAAATCTACTTTGGCGAAGTTGTCTAATCAATGCAAGCATAAATAAGTGGATATTAAGATGATGATGATGAAGACAGTGACAGTGGCATCAATGCATAGTTGTGTGTTTATGAAATTCATTTTGAAATGACATTGTTTTGTACACGTTCCTGCTGTGTAGACCTTGGGCAAGTGACTTCTGTTACAACTTCAGGCTGACCATTGTATGTGCATATGTGTATATGATTTTTATATGTACTCATTGACATTACTTATGTAAAGAACAATGTATAGATATGCTGAATGAAAATATCTTACTTGAAAAACAGGTATCAGTTGGTGATAATAGGAAAAGCATCCAGTCACAGAAAATCTGCTTCAATAAGTTTCATTTAACTCTTGCCAACATGCACAAATGAATGTAAAAACAATGTTGATGACAATGACATATTCATCTTAATTTATGAAGCATTGACTTTAAATGGTAATTTTATTATTTCCATGTTTTCTCTCAACAGATTCCTCCAGTAATTCCAATGAGCCAAGTCCAAATGCTTCAAATGCTTCACTTAATAATTCTTCAGCATCCCCTGTTACCAAAAGACGCAGTAGTTTCCGGTAAGTGCCATCTCCATAGTAGAGTGGTTAGTTTCCCCCTCGTTATCATTACTTGAGATTATTGTAATACTGTCTTTTTGTGTTAATGACTATAATGAAAAAATGATATTAATCCTTCTATCTTTGTATTTTAGTGATTTCAGGGATTTTGTTTTCTATAACTAGTCACAGACTTATTGTTCTTTCAACTTGACATTTATTTAACCAAAATCCCATTCACAAATTACGGATAAAAAATTTTTAATTCTTTGTATGTGTGTTATGCGGAGGGCTGTAGCCTAGAGGTTAGGGTATTGCATTCACAATTGCAAAGTTATGGTTTCCATTCCTGGACTGGGTGGTGCATTGTGTTCATTTCATGTTACTCTGTGATCACTTTGACATCTGACCTGTGGCGCACCATGCAATGTAGATTTAATGGAGGATGGGAGCTGATGTGCAGCGCAAGCGTTTGACCACTATAAACAAGTCATCTGTACAGGTTGTTCAGCAAGAAGTTCTGGAGCCCTTATCTGTCTTTTACAATGGGAGAATCCACAACACATGAATATTTCTGGAATGGAGAATGGGTTAGAAATATTGTTAATCAGGCACCAAAGTCCTTTTGTACATCCAGGAAATAGAGGTAGCTGTTATAATGTAGATATATGATGTTGTCTTTGAACTTTGGTGAAAAAGATGTTTTGTGAAACAGTGTTCACTGTAAAGACTGACCTACTGTATGTCTATTTCAGTTTCTACTTAAAAACAGCATTTTATCTGATTTATCTCAGTAATATCTTTCAGAAAAGCAGGAGTCCTCCCTTGAGGTTGTTAGTGAAAAGACAACATTTTGATATTGGGTGGAAGAATCAGAGTTGATCTCTGATGATTGGGTGGAAAAACCAAAATTGTTCTTCGATAATTCAGCAAATTGTCAGGAAAGGAGCAATAAATACACTACAATCTTAGGCTTTTTTACTTTTGCCTATTGTATTATCACTGTAGTGGTACCCTTTCATTCTGCCGAACTAGCAAGCTGCATACTACTAACACCCCATCTCTTCCTCTCATCACCTACATTGTGTCCCTTTCTCAAGTGTTACATTAACTGCTTTATCTTGTCCTGTCCTACACTCTCAATGTCAACTCACTGAAATTCCCTCCTCACCTATGTTTTACCTGCAGGCATCAACTTTATGATGTTCAAGCTGAATATCAGTTTTGTTGAGTCATGGAGGGCCTGATAAGATATTGAACACTGGTATTAATCTCTAAATTGCAGAGAATACTACACTCTATTTTGTTCACTACACACACTTGTGGGATTGACTTTAAAATATTCACTGGTTCAATATCTATCAGTGGTTATTAGTCATATAGACATATTCAAAACTATATAGGACATCATTGCTAATCCCCTTTACATAAAAGACTGAACAATACTTAACCTGGACATAACATCATTTTTGAATCCTTCTGGTCTCTCTGGCTACAAAATTCCATTATCACGTTCAAACACCACATACAACCTTTTCATCCCTTCCCACCCCACACCCCACATACATTTGTAAAACATTCTTGCTGGATGAATTAATGGTTCCTATGATTTCCATTTTTAATATTAAGCTTATTTTTCATCTGAGAAAAATTATAAGTAACCATGTTCATTTTCTCCTTCCCTTTCTTTTATCTTTCATCAATCCCATCCTCATCATCACTAACATTTAAAAAGAATTCTTTAAGAATTGAAAGTTAATAAAACAAATTTTGCTAATAGTTTGGTGAGATCCCTCCTTCAGGATTCCATGTATTTTCTTACAGCTGATATACCACTTCATATATTCATCTCTTTGTTTCATGGCTACCGGAATTAATTCTGTATATTTAAAAGTAATTCAACAGCACTAGAAGGAAATACTTATGAAACTAAGAAAATTTAAAACATTAGAGCCCCAATGAATTTACCTTATTTAAAGATGCAAAAATTAGCCCAGTCTCTTAAAGAAGAGGATTAGAGTTAATTGAATAAAAGATCTATAATTTGAAATCCTGAATAGAAACTTGAAAACAAAACTGTAGTTGAGAGATGAAGCATTACTGATATCCTCCCATCTTTATTTTATTATCTACCTATTTTACAGTTATAAAATTTTATCACACTTTTACTCAAACACAGGTCACATTTTTCCAAAGTTCCTGTTTAGAATATTAACCAATTTTATGTACTTTTTTTTTTTTTACTATTAACCAAATTGGAAAGAAGTGTGGAATTACACATGAAACAAATGAAAATATATTTCTAATATATATCACCTGTATATAAAAGAATATCATAGAAAGCTCAATTGTTTTCTTTTAATTTTTGGCATGCCATTTTTCCCATATATATATATTTTCAAACTTGGTCATTATTCATTAAATAGGATGCCAAAATTCAAAACCAGGACCATGCCTACTTCAGCAAAACCGACAAGGTATGAAAATAAATTTATCATATTAAAAACAGGATATGACTAGTCTAGCTTCCAAGAGTGGTAAAGATCCTCCTTATAGATTTTCAGCCCAACACAAGTGAAGGATCTCAATGCTTGCACCACTCCACACATCAGCAAAGTGCACTTAGAGTTCTTTTCTCATTCTTAACAATCAGCAAAAGGGGAATGTCATTAAATGGTTTTCAAACTAGTCATTGCATGGCAACTCTCTTGCAGAAATCCCACTCAAAGGAAATAATATCTAACAAACTGCTTGCTTTCTAAGTGTCTTTTAAATAATTTCTTTCTTTTTAAATTTCATATCTGCTAAACTTTATATTTGTTTCAGTGTTTGCATGTTGACAATCAAATAGAGCTTTTCTTTTTCATTTTGTTTTACCCAATTATAGTAATACTCTATGGCTTTTTGTAATTTTACTCAAATTCATATCTAAACCAGCATCCACAATCACTGCAGTAAATTGATAGAAAAATCTACAAATAAAGTATATGTACTTTGATAAAAACCAGTTTGCCAGGATGAGAGATACATATCTTGTGGGCTTTTCATTTTAGAAATATTATTCCAGCCATCTTAGAATCTGTTTATCACAACATTCTCTGTATTTTCATTGAAATTATTACCAACACATAAGCAATACTTTACTTTTCTGTTTCATTGTCAAGTAGTTTTAGAATGGTTTAATTGTTTTAAAAGCATGTTTAAGCTTTAATCTGCTGCAGTTTTTTTAAACATTGGCTCAACAGTTTTTTGTTTTATTTCTGCCTGTTTATTATTGTTATTGTTATTATTATTATTATTATTATTATTATTATTATTATTATTATTAATTTTATGCTTTATTATTGTTGTACTAGTTTTTATTACTTTTACATTATTATATTTAACATTTCAGTTTTGCTTATGAAATCTGATTAACCCCCTAGTTAAATTTAAGCATAGACTTGAGTGGTGCTGGTCAGCTCTCCTTGAACAGACCTGAACTTAGTGTTTAAATCTGATGTCTGTCCCCAGCAGTACCAATTACAAACACAGTGTAGCATAACTATGACTCGGGTTCTTATAAACTCAACTGATAAATTCATTTTGTAACTGAATATACAGCAATTCTGTCTTTGGTAGCACCCACATACATATTACACAACTTGGAATCAACAAAAGACCACAGTTTATGCTGGTTGATATTATTGAGAGAATAAGCAGCTCTGTACATATTTCATCATCATAATCATTATCAATATCAACAAAAATGAGACAACACACACATAAACACGCACACAGTATTGAACATTAGTATCTATCTCATCCTCATACATTTAATTTCATATTCTAAATTTTATTATTCTTCTGCCTTTGAAATGTTTTGAATTAAATGCAGCTATTTAGTGTGTGTACCATTGAGACAACTATATATTTCCGTTTCTTAACAAATATCTTTTTGTGTTATCATCACCATCAATATCTAGAATAAATTCTTGAAAACTTTTCCATATGCATTAGATGAAATTTAGTGAAGTAGATTTTTATCTACCACTTTTTACATGTCACCAACTCTCACCTTTTCCAAGCCAGGTGGTATTTCCCCTAGTCTGAATTTTTTTTCTTCATGGTGACATTTGTTGACTATTAGCAGGTAAGTCAGACCGAGGGTGCACACATGTACACACACACACAAACACACACATTTTTAGTTTCTGTCTACTAAATTCACTCATTAGGCTTTGGTTGACTTGGAACCAACTTGCTCAAGTTGCTGCACAGTCAGATTGAACTTGAAACCATGACTATACATGTTAGAAGGGGAAAAAAAATTTTATTGCAGAAAATATCAGAGAAACAGTTGTGGCTGTGTGGTAAGTAGCTTGCTTACCAACCACATGGTTCCAGGTTCAGTCCCACTGCGTGGCACCTTGGGCAAGTGTCTTCTACTATAGCCTCGGGCTGACCAGAGCCTTGTGAGTGGATATGGTAGACAGAAATTGAAAGAAGCCCGTTGTATATATGTATATATACTTGTTTGTGTGTCTGTGTTTGTCCCCCCAACATCACTTGACAACCGATGCTGGTGTGTTTACGTCCCCGTAACTTGGTGGTTTGGCAAAAGAGACTGATAGAATAAGTACTAAGCTTACAAAGAATATGTCTTGG
>NC_068982.1:162105881-162119351 GCF_001194135.2 Octopus bimaculoides
GGCCGTTTTCGTGCGGGTGACACGTAAAAGCACCCACTACACTCTCTGAGTGGTTGGCGTTAGGAAGGGCATCCAGCTGTAGAAACTCTGCCAAATTAGACTGGAGCCTGGTGTTGCCATCCGGTTTCACCAGTCCTCAGTCAAATCGTCCAACCCATGCTAGCATGGAAAGCGGACGTTAAACGATGATGATGATGATGATTAAGTGAAGAATAATACTAATAATTAGACGAGCTCGGCAACAGTACTAGTAATTTCTTATGCAATTAAATCAAGAGAACATTTAAATAAGTAAATTAAGAATAATAATCACTAAGTTAATTGATATCAATTAATAGACATTCCAGTCACTAAAATTACAACAGTAATAACAATAGTCATAGTAATATAGGTTGTAGAGTGGCATAAAGAGTGTGGAAAAAGGCAGGGATGAGTAGCCTCAAGGAAAGAAAACAACAACTGTTATAGGATAATGAGAGAATATTAGGAGATAGAGTAGAACTGAGAAATATTTAATAGAATATTAATTTTTGAAGAAAAAATATATAGCAATGGTGGTGGGTTAGAAAATATGAGAAAGCAGAAGGAATAAGGTGTAGAAGAGAAAATTATTGAAGTCTGTAAATATTTGTTGCTTAAAGAGCATTAGCAAATATGATAGGTAGATAGTTGATCACGGCTTCGTAAAATCAATAATAGATCATGGTTAGTGAAAAATTAACTGTTGGCTGTTCCACCAAACTACTCAATTATCAGGAAGTAGGTAAGATAGAAAAAAGGAAATGAGGAAGATCTCTCCCCCCACACACACACACACATATCCTTTACATTCATTTTGGGGGAAACATTTTTGAGTATGCATATAAAAGCTCTTATCACCACATACACACCTCCCTCTGTTTATAATTACCTTTCTTTTCTCTCTTTCCATTCTCTTCTACTCCTCCCCACTAAATACACAGAGAACTGCCCACATACCCCAATCAACTTTTTCATTGGTCAAAATTGATAAACAACCTTCAGTTATACATTCACTGCTTCCAATGTTAATGTCATATCGCCTGAGGAAATTAACACATGAATATAATCTATCTGATGTCCATGGATACTACAGACTGTATTGTAATCCTCCCATGAGTATGGACTATGATCATAAGAAACATGCAATTTGTGGAAAAATGCACATAGCGATGCATTAAATCCATTCATGGATAATTGTTATTACTATATATATATATATATATATATATATATATATATATATACATACAAGCGTAAGAGTGGCTGTGTAGTAAGTAGCTTGCTTACCAACCACATGGTTCCGGGTTCAGTCCCACTGCGTAGCACCTTGGGCAAGTGTCTTCTACTATAGCCTCAGGCCGACCAAAGCCTTGTGAGTGGATTTGGTAGACAGAAACTGAAAGAAGCCCATCGTATATATGAAAGCCTTTTAGCTGTGAAATTACATGTGATGCAAAAGCAAGTAAAAGGAAAATGTATGTGCATATATCTATCATCATTAAGGCAATGAGGTGGCAGAGTTATTTGCACACCAGACAAAATGCTTAGCATCATTTCAGCCATCTTTATATTCTGTGTTCAAATTCTGCTGAATTTTACCTTTCATACTTTTGGGGTCGATGTTATCGACTAGCTCCTTCTTGCAAAATTTCACTCCCTATACCTAGAGTAGAAAGGATAATGATCATTCTGTATTCATACATCTGCCACTTACAAAGTCTTTGTTCACAATGGCAGTGGAGTCCTGACTTCTTTCATACCTTTTAGAAGCCTCTTGATACTGGGTTTTGTTTCCACATAAAAGATTTCTTCTTCATGTCTTCCACAAACTCTGTTTTACAGACTAGATCATCTGCCTATTGGTTCATTCTCACTGCATAGCAGCTAGGGCAGGTGTCTACTACAATAGTATTGGGCTGATCAAAGCCTTGAGATTTGATAAATGAAAAGTGGATGAAACCTGTCATATATATGTGTGTGTGTGTGTATTACTGTCTCCTTGCCTTGACATCATGTAGTTGAGAAAAGGTTAGCTGACATGGAGGACTGAGAGCCATCTGAATAGTGGAAGAGAGTTGACCTGTATCATGATGATTTGCACTGAGTATCAAAATGCTGACACCATGACTACCACTCAATGCTCTGAGAACACTGTAAAGGCTGTAAGACATGATAGAGTCACAACAGGCATTCTGACTGCGTCTACATGCTGGAGTTCGTCCATCTGCAGGCCAAGATAATGGAAGATCTAAGCAAGGGAATCTGGGCTTTGGTAAGAGAGATGGGTGTTGGAATTGCCACCATGAAGCTGGCCTTGAATGAGGACCTTTGCTACCACTTCTACATGAGGTGCAAGAGACAAATTCTGAGAGCCAAGGGGAAACTACTTGACAAAAGTAAAGAAGCTCCTGAGGCATTCTGCTGAGCTGGGGATGATCTGGTTCTTCTCAGATTAAAAGAAATTCTGCCAGGATCAGTTTCACAACATCCAGAACAAGTGGCTTGCATACAATCCATATGATAACCCACATATGAAAACTGTGATGGCCATCAGGTATGTGAGGTTGACATTATGCCATACTTCATTTTTGAACAGGGCTTTAGGGTCAATTCAGACACTATGTGTCTGAATTGAAGCTGCTGGAGACTGTAGTCAAACCCTGGCTGGAGCAGGTTGCTGCTGAAAGACAGGTTTGACAGTAGGATTTGTCTCCTTGCCATGCTTCCAGGAAAAGTCAGAAGTGGTTGCTGAAGAATTTGTACAACTTCACCAGCCCCAATTTCTAGCCTTCTAATTTCCCTGATTGTAATCCCATGGCTTACTATATGTGGAGCACTGTTGAGAAAGATGCCTACCTACAATACCAAGGCCAAGCTGGTGACCAAGATCAAGGTGGTGTCCAAAGATTTTCCCAGGGACACAGCGAGAAATGCATGTACCAGGTTTTAGAGCTGCCTTAAAGCCATGGTAGAAGCTGAGGGTGGCTACTTTGAGTAAGCTGTTGTTTCCCAGCCATAATTTAGTTGATATTTTTGATTTTTTTTTTTTAAAGTTGGTTTTATTTTGGGATGGGATACTGTGTGTTTTCTTTTTGTTTTATGCAAACTGTTGAGTTTAGCCCCAACACCCTATATTGTATCTATATTAATCATCATCATCATGTTTACTTTTTCATTCTTATACGGGTTGTTGAAACTTGTTGAAGTAGATTTTTTTTCTCCAGCTGAATGCTCTTCCTGTCACCTACTCTCACTGTTTCCAAGTTAATATAGTAGACCTGTGGCTGAATGTGCTGTCATTGAGGATTATAAACTCGCTCTCTCTCATACTTTCACATACACAACACATCACGTGTGTGTGTGTGTGTATATATATATATATATATATATATATATATATATATGACATTTGCAATAACTGACAAAACAGTTCCTGGAAAACTTTGCAGGCCTTTTTATCAGAAATGTGGAACAAGTGAACCAGTAGACAATTTTTGGTGATTAACATCACAATTAAATATGCAGATAAATAAAAGATAATAAAATTACTGGGATAAATTTTGGTCAGTTTACAAATTACCAACCACATTACCATGAGTTTAAACTTTTCCATAGCATCTGTTATGAAAGCAATGTTTAACAAAGTTTGAGTCACCAATGCACTACAACCAATAGGGTCAAGAGATGTAATATCTTACATCACTTTTTCCATTACTACAGTGGCTGATATCCATGAATAATAGTTCTTAATTTACCATGTTAGGTAATCATGAAGTTCTTGAAACCTTCTTCAACTTCACTAAGGGATTCATTAGTTTGGTATTGCACTCTAAAGTATCTTATAACTCTATCTATGCTACCAATAGATTATGTTATTTGTCTGCATTCATCTCTTTAAATGTTGATTTATTCCAATATTTCTTTTTTCTTTCTTTTTCACTATGGTCCATTCTCTTGGTACCCTTTTTCCTGTAATTTCTTTGTTGCACTGCATCCATATTGAATTTTTGCACTTTATTTTTCTTGCTTGTCTATCTCCATTTCTGTATGTTTTTATATATCTAGGATTGTTCCATGGATAGGGATTATTCTTTGGTTCTGTGTGGGCTTCTTTTCTTTAACTGCATTTAGTACATACCTCTGTATTCCTTTCACAATTTAAAGATTGAAAAGGATTGTATCTAAAACTGTGTGACAGTTTGTCTGTGTTTGATGCACATCTATATCATCATCATTTAATATTTGTATGCCAGTATTTTTACGTAACTTAAAATATATACTAAGCAAAAATTGTATATATAGATATGCATATATGAGTGTGTGCATGTATGTCTCTGTGTATATGTGTATGTATATATAGATATGTATACATGTATACAATCTTCACTGCTGCTCACACCAAATTTCATAACATCTGTTGAATTTACTTTTGCAATGCTGCGATATCACTGCATGTGTCTGTGCAATATGCCTTCCCTGGTTTTTTAGTTTTATTTATCTATTTTGCAAAAGTGATGAGCTCATTCTACTGCACGAGTTTCTGCCACTTTTCCAATTCAGCATTATTGCAGAACAGTAGAAAATTTCCAGTATTATTCCCCATATTCAAATTACTGTCAAGTCAGTCTCACAAGCTGTATGGCCAAATTGATGGAGTCTTGCATTCTGAGTCAAAGAGAGGTAGTTTCAATACTAGGATAATAATCTGCACCTTATGTGATGGCATCTAGTGTGCCACAGGGATCTACCTTTGATTCCCTGTTATTTGTTGCATACATTAATGAAATAGATGCCAACTTCAAGCACGTTATGCAGATGACATTAAGCTGTACCTTGAGATAAAAAGAACTAATCTTATATGCTTCCTTACAATCTGATCTGGGCATGAAATGGCAGTGGATTGCTGACTGGTATCTCAAGTTAGCTATAGACAAGTGTACCACTAAATTGTTAAGAAGGAAAAATCTGGAATTTATTTACTCCCTTCACAACCCCAACCTTAAGAAGTTTGCTGGTGAATATAACCTAGACATTATTGTCAACAATGATCTGCATTGGAGGGACCACATTTCTAAAATTAACAAAATGGCCAAAGGTGTCTTAACATCACTCAGTAAGATCTTCGCCTGCAATTCATCAGCTATCTGTTTAAACCTTATATGGCTGTGATATGTCCAGTCATCTCCAGTCTGGAACCACCATCTTGTTGAGAATGTGAATCTACTGGAAGCTGTCCAGAGATGTGCAACTAGATAAAACTCTCTATCAGTTACCATAGCTTGAATGTCTTTCTTCTCTGGATATCAATGCACTAAAGTTTCATCATTAACAGCTTTGTAGAAACCTGCAAGATTATCCAACATCTCCCAGAATTTAACACCTTTTTTGAATTTGGTACTTTACCATCCTTGGACATGCTTAAAAATCCGAATACAGCACACTTCCCATGACTTTTTGGAAACATTTTTTATACTCAGAGTTGTCAAAGTATGGAATAAACTCCCTCATCAGTTGTTAGCTGTCAAGACACTACATTTTTCTAAAATTCACCAACACTACTCTTGACATGCCTGCATTACTTTCCTTAATGTGACTCTCTTAATGTTCATTTTTCTCTCTTTGTATTTTTCATTCAGTGTACTGTGTGAATACTTCTACCTTTCATTGTTGTCTTTGTTTACTTGACTTGTCTGTCTGCTTTGTGACTGTCTTTTAATCCTTTCCAATAAGTTGTAGTGTCCTTGAGCACTACATACAAGAAACTCATTATTATCATCATCATCATCATCATCATCATTATTATTATTAAGGTAGCGAGCTGGCAGAATCGTTGGCACGTCAGGCAAAATGCTTAGTAGTATTTCTCCTGTTGCTACATTCTGAGTTCAAGATCTGCCGAGGTCATCTTTGCCTTTCATCCTTTCAGGGTTGATAAATCAAGTACCCATTGAGTACTGGGGTTAATGTAATCGACTTAACCACTCCCCCCAAATTTCAGGCCTTGTGCCTATAGTAGAAAGGATTATTATTATTATTAAAGCAGTAAGCTGGCAAAATCATTAGTATGCCAGGCGAAATACTTAAGCAGTATTTCATCTGTCTTCATATTTCTGAATTCAAATTTCACCAAGGTCAGTTTTACCTTTCATCCTTTTGGAGTCGATAAAACAAGTACCAGTTGAGTACTATGGTTGATGTAATCAACTAATCCTCTCCCCCAAATTTCAGGCCTTGTGCCTATTGTAGAAAGGATTGTTATTATTATTATTCAAGCAGTGAGCTGGCAGAATTGTTAGCATGCTGGGCAAAATGCTTAGTTCAAATTCCACAAGCTCGATAAAATAGGTACAAGTTGAACACTGGGATCAATGTAATCAACTTAGCTCCTTCCCCTAACTTGCTGGCCTTGTGCCAAAATTTGAAACCATTATTATTATTATTATTAATAATGAGGGCATATGGCCTAGTGGTTAGGATGTTGCACTCACAACTGTGAGATCATGGTTTCGATTTCTAGACTGGTTGGTATGTTGTGTTCTTGAGCAAAACACTTCATCTCACATTGCTCTGCAATCACTTTAACACCTGATGGTACACCATGCACCTGTTCGGGCAATTTTGATTTGATGAAGAGAGTGAGCTGATGTGCAGCACAAATATTTGATCCCTATAAACAAATCACTTGTGCAGGTCATTTGGCAAAAGCTGAACACTCATATGTCGTTTTCAGCGGGAGAGTCCATCATCATCATCATATATTTATGTTTACGTAGATATAAACACACACATACATGTACTTATTCAGATATGTGTATATGTGTGTGTGTATGTAGCATAGTAGCACACACATGCACAAATGACACACATTTATACATCTATGTTTGTATGTATGTGTGTATCCATGAGTGGGTTTGTGTTTCCCCATTTTTTGCACTCTGCATAGACAGTGTCCCTGGTGTCAAATGGTGTCATTGTTTACAGTTTTGGCCATTGATCTGTTTGTTGTTCAAAAGACGGAGAAATAGTACTTTACTGGGAAATAAGTGTTGACTAATGATAGGAAGGGTATCTGGTTGTAGAGAAGTTGCCTCAATAATTCTCATTTAATCCATGAAGAGGTTGCTGTTAAAAGGACGGTTAATGTGTGTGTGTGTACACATGAACATGCACACACATGCTCGCACACTCACATATGCATATATAGCTTATCATCCTCATCATTCCTAAACAGACTGGAGGACCACATCTTGCTCAAATGTTTTGCAGTTTGACATGGTTTCTGTGGCTGGATGCCCTTCCTAACACCAACCATCTTAGTGAGTGTACTTTTCATGGCATTAGCTCTAGACAGATTGTTTTGTCCTCAGCAAGGCAAGTCTAAGGATTGTCTTGAATCTGTATTGCTTTCACTTAGTTTGCCAACCATTTTATAGAGTGTGCTGGATTGCATTGTATTGTGGCACCAGCATTAGTGAGTTCAACTATCTTACCAACTGTACATTGTCTATGTTTATATGGGACAATCTGACTAATAATGTGGGTACAAGAGATGGCAATTCTTGAAGGACTAAAATGAAAGGTCAAAAGAAGTGAAAATGTGAAATGGGAATCAAGCTGATTGGGGTTAAATTGTAGTAGAGGAGGGAGAAAAGAGAGAGACAGCACTAAAAGTAGTAAGAGAATTTATTTTGCATTTCACACACATACTCTCATCTCTCACCACATGTTGTCACTCTCTTACCAATATTTGATACCGTCTTCTCATCCTGATGCCTGATTAATTGCAGGTCGCAGCAGATCTTTTGGTACCTGATACACACCACAAGCTTTCTCTCTCTTGCTGGAAAAATATGTAGTTTTGTCATTCCTCTATCACAATACCTGGAAATTCTGTCTCCCAGCCTTCCATGAATAGTAGGGTAGTAATGAGATAGTAATGGTAGAATGTAATGAGGCAAGAATAGTAGGGGTAATGTGAGAAGAGAGAACAAGTAAAGGATGGTTGTGCAATGGTTGGAAGTAAGAGTGTGAGGGAAGTTGGTTATAATCAAAGTAAGGAAGGAGGAGTGGAGTCTCACAGTATAGAAGGTTAATGTTAACTTATAAGACAGACACAAGTGATGATTGGTTGAGACAGAGATTGTAAGAAAGTGATGGATAGGTACTTATTTTGTATTGTTAGTGGTAGTACAGAAGTCTTTTTGTCAGTATCTGAAGGTGGAGGTAAAAGGAAATCCACAACATTCAGACTCTTCTGAAATGTGCACAAACGGAAGCTCTCTTTGCTTGTAGACAGTTGTGATGTTGGTGGGTGAAATAAGAATGGGAGTCAGAAAAGTTAGTTTCAAGAAAGCATCTAGTTTCAGTTGTTTGTCATCATCATCATCATCATCATCATGAACTGTTGAAAATATTCAGTGTAAAAGACAGTCTTGAGCTCAAGATATATAATGAATGGCAATGTCCCTGAGATTGGTTATCCTGGTGGAACTTCGTCTTTGTCAACGTCCTCCTTTTCTCCTGCCTTCTATGTAAAATTTCATCCACAATTTCTTATTCAGTGAGCACTTGATAGTCAGGATCACCATCATCTACTTCAAACTATTCCTGAACATGTTCAGTTGTTTCCTATTTTCCAGCTTTTACGAAAGTGTGCTGAAAATTATTTACATCAAATCTTTCAAAATTCAAATCAGGTTCAATATTATTCAACAACTTTTTCCAACCATTTTCCAAAATCAAAGTCTTCAATTGCTTCCAAGATTCTGCAAAATTAAAATTGACAGACTTAATGTTGTAGGCTCCTAGATTTTGAAATGCCCACTCTGCTACTTTTTGCATCATTTTCTTCATCTTCCAACCCAACCATTGTTTGTATAATGTACTAATAGGTTGTTTAAACTGACAAATATATAGGTATCAATAATAGTCTAATAAATTTCACATTTGTCATTAGTCATTTAAAAATTATCATAATTTATAAACTGCATATTGTATACACATCATTAGATGCAGTTTCTAGTGTCCATAAATTTTTACTTATTTTGCTCTTTGTTTTGTTCAGTAATTCAAATTTCCTCAACCACCAAATTCTTTTTATCTAACCTAAATATCTACTCTTTGTTAGGTTCCTTTTATGGTGGTGTTAATTTAATGATATTATTTTAACATTTTATTTATTAGACATTCTTTTTCACCACCACTACCAACACCAGTTTTTTTAAAAGCATATTGTGTATTTTCCTTGCACAAAAACTTCATAAAAGATAATAGTGAAACTGTCACTTGCTACATTGCATTTATTTTCAATTCATCTCAGTAATTCACCATGGTAATATTTGTAGGATACATAAATATTTATGTTGTGAAGAGGAAAACTAAAATACTTCTAGAATTGTATAGTTTTCTTAAAGCAATAGTGACTAAAAGAAATTTAATACATCTCTGGGGGACTTTTGTAAACTCAAAAGTGGATTTCAGGAATCACAAATGAATAAACTCTCTAGATTGTATTTGGAATTCTTTCTCAGAATATGTTTTCACTGAATTATGTATTATTTCTCATTTTCATTTTATTGTTGCTATGAAAGAAAGCTTTATTATATCTAATATTAAATGTTTTGTTGATTGTATAAACTTATAATTGCACATTAGAGATACTGGTATTCTCATAACTGAAACTTGTTCATCTGCTTACAAAGTAATGACCTCTTTGAGGATATATGAATTATATAGTACTTACTTAGCAAAGTTAGGTAAATTGTTTTTAATGCCTACTAACATAACAAAGATTGCATACTTACATACATGCCATACATATAGGTGTATATATAAATATATTGAAATAAATACAAATAAATAATAAAATAGATGGCATTAAAAAAAGTAGGTTAAGAAAAAGTGTATTAAATATTATTAAATAACTAGCTTAGATTCTGTAACAACTTTACAAAGATGGGTAATTTTAGTACAATTTATTTGAAGTAAATGTATAGTTATAGGTAATTATATATTTAGATAAATTAAAGAAATAATGTGTGGATGTATATTAGTCATATTTTAACTATGTTAAAAGTACATGTTTAGGATTTTGTGTTTTTAAGGCCACACTCAGTACCTCAATTTATTCAAATACATAAAAATAGAGGAACCAATAACAAAGACTTTTCATGGTTGCTTTACTGATTGTATAAGAGGCATATTAAAGCTAGATACAGACTGCATGAGGGTTATTGCAGCTTAAAATTTGATAAATACTCAAGAGTTAAGGTAGCTTTGTTGTATTGCAAAGCTTATATAAATGTAAAGATGATAAAAACAATTTAAGATCTTTTTTGTTTTGTTTGTTTTCTCACTCCACTAAAGATAATCAATTCTGCTTCTCATGCTTAAGATATGCGTTTAACTCTAGGTCAATTCTGATTGACCGACCTGTGATTTCAGTCATGCCAATCCTAACCAGACCATTTTCTCAGATATAATATACACCAACCTACTGGTGTTCTTTGTTTAAAGTAGTTGAGTGTTATCTGAAGATTTCACTGTTATTTCTACTAGGCCAAGTGATCATGTAGAACCTCCCTTGTTTGACTGAATGTATGTATAAAAATTTGTTCTCCATTCAACCTTCAAGGAAAAAGATCAAGAGTATTGTTTTGGTTATCAACTTAATTGATAAAGCATCTTTTTCAACAACACCACCAAGTGTGTTTTATCCATTGTTCATTATTATTACACTTACTATAACACCAACAAACTGTGTAGTATTGAGAGTGTGTGTATGTACGTTACACAACCACAACATAGCTTATAATATTTGTTTTCTTGTGCAACCCTACAGCAGTATCAGTCTATGTATGTTACTTTAATACCAACTTATAATACTGTGTGTATCTTTGTGCACACATATTTGTGTATGTGCTATCCCAGCATCTCACTACCACTATGTGTGTGTGTGTGTGTTATCCAACAACAACATGCAACTGTTTGTTGTCCTTAATCCATTTGACCCATCAGAAGTGAAACTACCTTTTAACTTGTTAGATAATTTTATTTCCATCATGTCCTTCATCTCGAGGAACTCTGCTTGTTTTTAGCATATGCTTTTTATTTCCTGTTTAAAATTATACATAGCTGAATTAAAGATACATATACTGCTACTTCTTCTACACAGGTGTGCTGGACGCTTTTTATGTGGTGTCAGCATGGGTGCTTTTTATGTGCCACCAGCATCCATTCGGTTGCCAAGTAACTTGCAAGACAAGGACATCTCAGCTGATACAGGGAGAGGAACTGAGAGAAGTGGCCATGCACCAGGCATGAGGTTGGAGTATGATAGAGGGGCAGAGATATCTTGTTTACTACAGAGGAGATACTTGATCACCCCAGTAGGGCAGGGAAGCAGAGGGAGGTGTGTGAGAGAGAGAGAGAGAGAGAGAGAGAGAGAGAGAGAGAGGGCCTACCCACAGAGAGCAGTATGGAGGTATAAGTAGTGCAGAGGAGATTGAGGAGATTTTGTGTAAGAGTGTGAGGTGAGATATTTAGAGATAGCAAGTGATGGTGGAAGGAACTAGAAGGGCCTGCAGTAGGTGGTGGGGATTGTGGGAGTTGTGGGTGAGTTTTGCCAGAGGTCAGAATTATGTAGGGGTGAGGGCTAACATCTCTAGCTAATTTAAAATAATAGCCACAGTAAATCATTCCACTTTCTCAATAGAACATTTGGTAATGAAAAGAGGTGTATGTTGTCATTATAACATTAGGTTCAATTGTAGACATGCTTCAATCAGTATCAGACTTAAGAAAATAAATGAGAATTATTTCTAAACAAAGTAGGATTGTATTTGACTTTCCCAACAAATATATAGAAATATAGTTGAAAGCTGGAATTGTGAATATCCCTTATTGAAAACCCAATTTATATTTGAATCCTTAAACTATAGTTACATATGGAGTACAGCTTTACATCCCCTGGTTACATGAAAGCTGATGCAGACATATGTGTAAGGTACATAAGTTATGCTTATTGAGTGATCTTATTCCCACAAATAAGTAGTATACCACTCACATAATTACTGAAATCTTGTATATTTCCTTTTTTTTTACTAACATCAACAACCTGAACATTATTCTCATCATAACTGCAAGAGCTTCAGTAGCTATTTTAAACTCTAGTTATATATTTCAACGAACTGATATTCATGGAAAATTCACTGGTAATAAATGTAATGTTCAGTTTCTTAGCTAATTACTTGTGGCAAAGTGTATTTGAAGGCATGAATTGAATGAAATACATGTACAGTTGTGTGTGTTTGTGATCATTGTTTATTGTCTGTCCTTCATGTTGACATGAGTAAGGATGGTTTGACAGGACCTGATGAGACAGAGAATTATGTCAGGCTTCAATGTCTACTTTAGCATGGTTTCTACAGCTGGATGCTCTTCCCAATCCCAACCACTTTACAGGGTATACTGTGTGCCTTTTTCATGGCACTAGCACTAATGAGGTAGCCATGTAATATGTAACTCAAAAGATTAAAGCACCCACCCCAGATGAGAGTGAGCTAGCTTTATACTAGGAGTTTAAAAGGCAAAGGGACGGTGTCTTCTTTGACTACCCAACATCATATAAGGGCAGTTGAGACTAATTGAGGTGAAGCTGGTGACATGGTATCAGAGTATACCCTCAAGGTACAAGATGAGTAGGAAGCTCAGGAATTGTAGGTGGATAAAGGTTGAAAGCATGTGGTTGAGTGTGAGCACTTGTCATGATAGGGATGGGAGTGGTCAGAGGCACTCAGAGGTGAATGTAGTGGATGGTTGATGTGAGATAGTATTAAGAATGAGATATGGGTGTTGATAGGAAGTGGTCTTAGGTAGAGGAAGAAATAACTGGTAGTACAAAAAGGGTGATCAATGGAAAATAGGAACGGAGAGGAATGATGTTAAGATCAAGGGATGGATATCAAAAGGAAGTGATTCTAGAGAAAAGGAAAGATAATTTGTTACTCAGGAAGTGGTGAGACATGTAATTGCTACAGTATCAAACTGGTCCCTCACATGTCCAGATGGTCTGCTTTTAGTATATTTTTGTTGTGTTCATGGTCTTTGGATGTGGTTTCTGTGCATCTAGTGTTGATGCAGACAGTACTACTGCTGTTTAGACCTAGAGCATTTCTCCTATCACAAAATTTTGGTGAAAGGTTTTCCAGGTATTAACAACCTGGTTCTCTTCCCCACCACCATATATAGTAAATCTGGGATTGCATTATTATTTATTTCCTATCCTAAGAAGTTACGGCAGTGTTTCTCAACCTTTTTACCCTTGTGTAATGCTTAAAATAAATTACATGTCTCAAGGAACCCCTGAACAAAAAAAATTATATACCATATTTTTCTCATACTTTTTCATTGTAGTTCACATGGTAAACATCATATATATATATATATATA
>NC_068982.1:162119485-162121697 GCF_001194135.2 Octopus bimaculoides
ATAACATAATAGGGATGATGTCTATATTACTAAATTACAATAACCAATAATATATTGTGCTTGTATAGTAATATTACAATCATGAAATTAACATTATCTTATCTCACTCTTTCTTGTGGAACCCTAGGGATCCAGGAACCCTGGTTGAGAAATTCTGAGTTAAGATGTTCTGCCTGTTATTGCTAGTAATTTGAATAACTGTATAGAAGATGGCAAAGGATTATATATTGCCATGGTGTTGGCTGGGGTCTAACTAGATACACTAAGAATACACTAATGTGTGGTTTGTAGCAAGGTGTTTGAGGATTCAACTGTTGTGACAACATAGAGATGTATTGCAGTATGTACAGTGGTGCAGCAGAACAGTTACAGTGATAGTGTTGTTACCATATAGCTCTAGTGGTACTCCAGTTGTACAGTTACAGTGATGGTATAGATGTAGTGGTATACAAGTAGTATAATTATAGTGGTAGTGCAGAGTTGTATTGCTATGGTGGGATTACAAGTGTGTGGTTATGATGTTATAATAATATGAAAGAAAAGTGATGGTGTCTTTCTAGACTACCCAACATTATATAAGGGCAGTTGAGACTAATTGAGGTGAAGCTGGTGACATGTATAAGAGGAGCATTCAGCTGTAGAAACTTTGCCGGATCGGATTGGAGAATGGTGCAGCCTTCTGGCTTGCCAGCCCTCAGTCAGACTGTCCAACCCATGCCAGCATGGAAAGTGGACGTTAAACGACGATGATGATGATGACGATGCTGAACAGACTTGTGAAGGGATTTGGTATAGGGAAACTGAAAAAGGAGCCTATACTTTAAACATATGTACGTTTACACATGTGTATTACTGTCTCCCTGACTTTGTGTGATAGTTGTAAATGAATGTCACCATCATGTAAGCAGTATACTTTGTTTTCAGTCTTCCATAAAAACGTGTTTGGTTATGGGGAGATATTATCTTACCTGGAAACAGGTGCAGGTTGGTGACAGGCCATAGAAAATCTGCCTCAGTAAAATTCCATCTGACCCTTGCAAACATGGAAAAATGGATATTAAACCAATAAGGATTATGATGATGTTAACACAGACTTGTGGTGCAATGGATAACACTCATGCTTACAATTGAGGAAATTCTAGATTCAATTCCTGGCAAGCTCAAATTATCTAAGATTTATAAAATGAGTTTTATAATGTTCAGGCATGTCTGTGTGGTTAAGAAATTTTCCTTGCAAGCATGTGGTTTCAAGTTCAGTCCCACTGCTTGGTGTCTTCTGTTATAGCCCCAGGCCTGTTAATGCCTTGTGAATGAATTTGGTAGATGAAAACTGTGGAACTCTGTCATACATGTGTTTGTTTGTGGGTTTTTGAACCACACGTGCACAACATCAACTGACAACCATTGCTGGTTTGTTTACATCCCTGTAACTTAGTTGTCTGACAAAAGAAACCAATAGAATAAGTACCAGGTTTAAAAAGTAAACATTGGGGTACAATTGTTCAACTTAACCATTCAAGGCATTGCCCCAGCATGACCACAGCCCAATGACTAAAACAACTAAAAGATTAAAGATATAGTATTCTTAGAATCTTCAGTCAAAACAATGTAATGTTCTGAATGAGGTGAAATAACAAACATCTGTTCCAGAAATTACATCAGGACAAGTTACAGCAAAGTTTCAAAACTTAATGGTGAATTACTTCTTGTTCCCCCAATTGACAGCCTCACTTCTTATTTAATTGTGTTGAAGTCGTCCATTATGTATGTAGCTACAGTATTTAGTTTGCTGGGAGTTTTGTGTAATTCTATCCATAGTTTTCATATTTGAACAGAAATTGAAGACATTTTTGTCAGGTAAAACTTTTCAATGGTATATAGTTAAACAGGATGTTTAGTATCTGAGCAAATGGTGGGTTTGGCAGATCCGGGGTGAAGAAATAGGCTATGACACAGATGGGGGAGACCTACAGGAAGACACACTGGAAAAATAGTAGCGGTGGCAGTGTAATAATTTCACTTCAACATTCCAGGAATTTCACTGACCTTGTTTGTTTGCAGTAAAATTCAGATAATTAGCTCAAAATTCCGTGACTCTTTATATCATACTATATAATATCATAAGCTAGTATTGAGTTCTTTTTTCCAACTCTGCAGTTATGTGTTCAATGAAAATACTCACTTTCATCTCTCTCTCTCTCTCTCTCTCTAT
>NC_068982.1:162122112-162128657 GCF_001194135.2 Octopus bimaculoides
TCTCTCTCTCTCTCTCTCTCTCTCACACACACACGCACTCTCTTTCTCTCTCTCTCTCTCTCTCTCTCACACACACACGCACTCTCTCTCTCTCATACACAATATGCAAGATGAAAAATATAATTCTCTCACTCGTGTGCATGCATGCACTTAAACACACACACACACACACACAAACAAACAAAATCGCCTCTGCATATATGTATCTACATATATCAAAATATATTTTGACTTGTGAAATTATCTCAATGAAACATGCAATAATTCCTATTTCATTGGTTTGGTGTAAATTGAGGCAACATATATGTTATCGTGTTAATTATCTGTACTGTAATTAAAGTACATTTCACTAATTAACTGAACTGAAATTCTAATACACCAGAAAAAATATTATTTCATTTATTTACTTAATTTGTACATATATTTATGGTTTAACCGAAGGCAGAACAACATTGTCCATGACTTTTGCAGGACCTTAGATAATGGTACAGGAAATGGAAGGACGAAATTGACACCTTGGGTTTCTGTTAAATGCTGCCTGAATCTTTGTAAACAGCTTAGTTGGGAATCTGTGATACAGATGTGCTACAAGCAAATGAGGGAAGCCTTATGAAGCAGCAGAATGAGGTGGGAGTGTGAGGATTGGGAGGGGGCCTACAAATTACCACATTTAATAAAGAAAGATGGTTTCTTTCCAAATTTTTAAACATATCAATCGCTATGGTGAAGATAGAGGAATTATAGAGATGCAAAATATATTTTGTCTTCATTAATACAGAGTGGGAAAGGTGCCAAAAAATTTCGCTATCTTTTGATGGGGAGGACTCTCGTTAATCTGATAACACTGCTTGAAGAAACAATATTTTTATCATCATACTAACAGAAACACCACCCTATGGGCAGTTTTCTACTGGAATATGTCATGTTTGCTTGTAGGAATATGTTGTGTAGATTTCTGCATACATATATATGTGTGTGTGTGTGTGTATATATATATATGTGTGTGTATATGTGTGTGTATACTTACACACTTTTTGTAATCATTTATTTTTTTATGAAAACAATTGAGTAGGGAGAGAGAGATGTGTATGCTGCAATGAATAAAAATTAGTTTTCTGATTAGCATGTAGTTGAAATCTTCAATAATGAAAGAATTTTGAAAACTTCATCTCAATAAAAATTTATTAAAATTGGAATTTATAAGAATTTTGTTGGCTTTGATAATTGCCTTCTTTTAGGTTAAGTTACATAATTCTAATTAATAAGCAACTCCCTTTATTAAGGTGTGTGTGTGTATACATACATACATACATACATACATTGTGTATGTGAATGTATTCATTTAGAAACCAGAGAGATTCCTTGTAATTATGTCTTAAGATTGTGTGGTTAAAAAGTTAATCTTGTAACTATGTAGTTTAGGGTTTCGTTTTATTCCATAACACTTATAGCAAAATATATTTGACCTGAGATAGAAGAATCTTGTCAATCGGACATTTCTTGTTTTGGGGTAATATACTTTATCACGTGGCTCTTGAGTGCCTTTAGAAGTCTACACTGTCTTACAAGCATTCAGGCCAGGTGTCTTGTCTGAAGATATCTTTCTCCATTCCAGTCTCTGATGTCACTAAACCATTAAAAACAAAATGTTCTGTGTTCCACTCCTGCCATGGTTGGTATTGCCTTTTGTCTTTCCAAAGTAAATACAATTAGTAACAGTAATAGACAAGGAGTAGGATCAGTTGACTTTTGTAACCAATGTAGGAAATCATAATTTCATTTTAATCTTCAATGCTTTCATTATATCATAGAGGCTAATGAGTAATCCTTTTGTGTTTACTGGTTTCAGCGGTTGGCTTTGGTTATTGTCATCATTTAAACCAACACATATGATACTGGACAATGCAGAATGAAAGTGTGTGTGTGTGTACATGCGCATGTGTGCGTGCTTGCATGTGCAATTCATATAGCTAATATCTCATGTGTATTTGTTTAAGCAAGGTTTGTCTCTGGCATGTTGACATATCCAAGATGATTTCAAAAGAACCCAGTATCTGTGTAACACTTGAATCAATAAGACTTTGCAAATACTTTGTTACTGACTATTGTGGTCCAAATCTCAGAAAATATTTCCTTAGTGTTTCCTCTACAACTTCTTTATTTCAGGTAGTTGCCATCATCATCGTTATATAATGTCAGTTTTCTCCACAATGACCTGTATGAGTTACCAGTACAGCATATTCCCACTCAATCCTTCATCATCTCTATATTCTACATATCTGACCTCATCATCAGTACTTTTCCTGTCTTCTTTAGTCAGTGTTAGTAATTAAGAGCAAGGTTCTATTCATGTCTAGGCTGAGGTGAGGTGTTCGAGTCAGCCTTTAATATGATTTTTCTTATATATGTTTCTCTGTCTCCTTTCTTTTACTGGTTTTAGTCATTCCATTGCAACCCCAATATATGTTCAGTTTGGTACTTATTATATGTCTTTATTTTATCAATTGGCTTAATTACCATTTTGACACACATTTTTATAATCATCTGTGCTGTGTTCAGCACAAAATAGCAGACAGGAATAGAAACATACCCCTGACCAAATTCAATGCACCAGTCATTGGACCACCTAAGTAGACTATAATAGAAGACACTTACCCAAAGTTTCATACAGTGAGAATGTATCTAGAACCACAAAGCTTCCAACCAAAACTTTCTAAGTACTCAATCATACCTATGCATATCTCTCTCTTTCAGTAGTTTCCAGTGATATATCTATAAATGCATGCATGATCTACACTTAAGATAGTTATCTAAAACAATGCTAACAGCATCAGCATCATTTTTGTTTTTCTCTTTCTTTCTAGTATGTTCTACCAAACTGATATGTCTTGAGTTTGCTCTATGGCTTCTCACCATTTTTTCTTTAATATGATCTTGCAATTTTCTTGTTTCATTTGGATGGAATTTTCTAATCTGATGCCCATTTATTGTGGTAGCAGCTCAAATCAGGTTGTCTTTCAAAACAACAGGCCATCTTTATTATGTACTGAGTTGTATTTCACATAGCTGTTCTCCTTGGCAAGATGTCTCCATTCCCATCAGTGACAGAAAAAATAACAAATCTCTTTTAGGTATGCATATAAGATGAAACAGAATAGGAATAAAGAGAAGGATGGTACTTGGATTTTGTGCAGGATTTGTGCCATAACTGCAGTGGAATAAAGGGGTATTAAAGCATGAGTTAACAAAGGGGTTTCTTCTTGGTCATATAAATAGCAGCCAACTCTCTCAAATTACACTGTCTCAACTGAAAAAAAGGAAGATTATATTGGATAATATAGTTTTTAGATACATTATGGTTATGAAAAAATGTATAACAATGACTAGAATATTTTTAATTGTAAGTGTGCTTACTCAGGGCTAAAAAGCTGGAGCTAAACAACAGGAAGGATAGCTATGAAAAGGTAGATAGAGTGATGGCAAGACATTAGACTCAACATAGTCATGGTGATGTGGAGTTTTAAGCAAGTAACTTACAAATTTATAAGACATGAAACATATCTTCAACATAGCCAAAACCTTTTTATAAAGACAGGCTGCTCCCTTCAGAGCTAGAAAATGTTTCAGTCCTCAACAACTACTAATTCTCTATAAAACAAATGCAGGTAAGGCCCGCAATGGATTGCTGCTCCAACATTTGTGACAGACTTACTGCTACACACACATCCTAGACCATGCCCCCACACATACACACACACTCTAGACTATGTCTATGGAAAGGCCACTTTGATTGAGTGACATGAAGTCGCTCATTAAGACAATGCAATTTTTAGTTCAGAGACCTGCTGACTTCTCTCTCTCTCTCTCTCTCTCTCTCACACACACACAATTACTATAATGGCCTCTGCTCCTTAGAGGCTGGTCTCATCTCACCTCCATTCTGGAACTCTTGACTCAGTTATCTCTACTCCTCTCATCATTTTTGATCTTGTGCTTCCTTTGCCAAATCCTTTCTCCTTCAAACATTGGCTCTTTGCAAGTATTTTTTTGTAGCTGTCAGCTTGCAACTGTTCATCAAGAATGTTAACTATGTTGATCTGTAACCACCAATAATAATAATAATAATAACCATTTTTGTGTACACGCACTCACACACATCTGCACATGTGTGTATATATGTATAATATCCTTATGTTTACCTAACCATCATCATCACCATCAAAGTCTGTGTCCTACTGAAGTAAGAACCATCTGATAAATGTTTCTATTGCAAGAATTCATGTTGGTGAGAAATTATTATTTTGCCGATAATTCTTTACGGTATGTTTTTTGTTTAACCAATTTGTGTTCCTAAATTCTTCTGTAGCTGTCTATTGACAATATTGTGTTTAAATTTGTAGGAAATGGTTGATAGATCCAGTTCGTAAATTAAGTCACAGCAAAATAGAGAAAGGTGGTCTGGAGAAACACACAGTACCACCATTTGAACTGAAAGCTGACAGAATACAGAAGAAAACTGTTGCTAACCTCTCCGCTATGAAGGTAAGTTTTATTTTTCCTTAAGCTTCTGTTTTTACTAGTTTTAACATTGTAGAATGACAAAGTTATATTAATTGATGTTCTAAGTACAAATCCTTTAGCAGTTGACATTGGTCAAGTACTGCTCTAAATATATAACAGTATTTAGTTGCATTCTTTTTTTCTTTAATGGATTAGTTAAGAAGAAAGTCAATGCCAATAATCTTTTGCAGAGTTTTTTTTTTTTTTTTTTTTTTTTTTTTTTGTGTGACTCGTGAGGGAGAGGAGGGATGGGAGTATGATTCAAGAGTTCATGCAATAAGAATCAGCATATCAGGTAGTATCCTGGTTTGAATGTTTGTAACAAAATGGAATCTGTTAAAGGCATCCACTTGGTCAGGGATAGTGTTCACCTTGGCAACATGTTAAGTCTAAATCTTATCAGAGTTAATAAAACTGCAGGTGGTGGTTGTAGCAATGAGGATAAACACTTGCTGTTATTTGAGACTTATGAAGGTTGTGTCTCCATTATGAAGTCTACTCTCTGTACGTGGAAGGGATCTTCTGCAGTGCTTTCAAGACTGGTAGGGTAAAAGATATCCTTCGACATTACAAATATTCCTTTCTCTGCTTAAGTAAAAATAATTATTACTATAAGTAGACATCCTTGATAAGTAAATCAGCTAATTATTTATTTACTTTGTAATTAATTTTAATTATTAATATTCAAAGAGATGGTTGAAACAAAAAGTAAGTTTCCAGATTAGATTATTTGCAGTACTAGGTAATGAGGTGTTCATATCTTATCAGAATCAACTTCAGCTTTCTTCACAATGAAATCAGTATTTTACTGGGGTCAAATGAATGCAATGTACTCTAACCCTAATCCTAACTCTTCACTCCTTTAAAAATGGTTTTGTTTTAAATTTGATTTTACAAAATTAAATGTGGTGTTTAGTTCAGTTATGTTCTGAGTTTAAATTCTGAAATCACCTTGGGTTGTCAAAAAAATACCAGCTTTATAAGTTAATTTAATCATCTATTTTTTTCTTGGAAATTCAAGACTTTTATATCTATTAGAAATCATTATTAATTAGAGAATTAACACACATAATCGTTACTGTTATACTGACCTGATCTAGATCCCTCATCATCATCATTTTACATCTACTTTGCATGCTGGCATGGGTTGGAGTGTTGAACAGGATTTGGTAAGTCATAGGGCCCTGTCTTGCTCCACCTCAGTTTTGGTAAGGTTTCTTCAGTTGGATGCCCTTCCTAACACTTACCTTTACAGTGTGCAGTGGGTGCATTTTTCATGGCTCCAGCATTATAGTGGTGTCTTACTCTCAGCAAGACTAATGTTCAGTCTAGATAACTTGTCCCTTCTTTGTTTTCCAACCACTTCACAAAGTGTACTGGGTGCCTTTTCTGTGGCACCAGAACTCATGGAGTCACCTCATAATTAACAAGACCAAAGAGTTCGCATGACTGAAAGAGGCAGAGGAATAGTGCTGTGTGTGTGTGTGTGTGAGTGAGTGGTGATTTTAGGCAAAGTATTGAGAAAAGTTAAATGTGTGATAGAAAGAACAGATTTATTGTTGTAAGAAGCTGATAGTAAGGAAAGTAATAGGAAACAGTGTTGCAAGAGAGAATAGAAAGGCTAGGGAAAGGGGGGAAGAGAAAGCATAGTGTTGTGGGTTAGTGAGAGACGGGGACAGAGGAGTGAGGATAAGTTGTTGTGTGTGTGGTTGGGGAGCAGGCACACTTAAACGGCTTCTCTTATGGAAGGATTATCCTGAGGTTGGGCATCGTACATTGTGGCTCAGTTTTGCTATGAGAAACAGTCATCATCATCATCGTTTAACGTCCGCTTTCCATGCTAGCATGGGTTGGACGATTTGACTGAGGACTGGTGAAACCGGATGGCAACACCAGGCTCCAGTCTGATTTGGCAGAGTTTCTACAGCTGGATGCCCTTCCTAACGCCAACCACTCAGAGAGTGTAGTGGGTGCTTTTACGTGTC
>NC_068982.1:162129010-162139460 GCF_001194135.2 Octopus bimaculoides
TCCTGAGCCTACCTCTTCCACGGGTTCCCTCAACTGTTAGGGTGTGGCACTTTTTCACGCAGCTATCCTCATCCATTCTCACCACATGTCCATACCAGCGCAATCGTCTCTCTTGCACGCCACAACTGATGCTTCTAATGTTCAGCTTTTCTCTCAAGATACTTACACTCTGACGGGTATTCACATTGACATTACACATCCAACGGAGCATACTGGCTTCATTCCTTGCGAGCTTACGTATGTCCTCAGCAGTTACAGCCCATGTTTCACTGCCATGTAGCATGGTTGTTCGTCTGCTGTCTAAACTAACTAAGATACCTGCTGGCGTTAGTGAGCGCTCCATGAGACTTCATATTTCTCTTGCAGAAAATCCCTATACCTCCTTATTAAATGCATATGCACCAGCTCTGCCTTCTGATAGTCACAATGCAGATCAGGCACTAAGACATTGTTGTTACTGCTGTTATTGTTGCTGCAGCAGCAGCAGTGAGCTCGCAGAATCATTAGCATGCTGGACAAAATACTGAGTGACACTTCATCCATCTTAATGTTCTTAGTTCAAATTCCACCGAAGTCATCTTCACTTTTCATCTTTTTGGGGTAGATGAAATAATTACAAGTTATGCAGTGGGGTCGAAGTAATTGACTGGCTTCTCCCCCAAAATGTTAGGTCTTGTGCCTATAGTAGAAAGGATTATTATTATTATTATTATTTAATTCCAGCAACTACTGGTGCATGAAATGTTATACATAGTTATCCAAATATTTTACAGCTGACTGACCTCTAAATGATGACTACCAGCTGCTCCTCTAGTTTTTAATATCTACTCCCAAAAAATTAGGCATCTTTGATTATCAGAAGTGTATGTAGGTTTACATTCCAGCTGTTAATTGTTATTATTATTACTTGAGAACCTTCTCAATTAATAACATATTTAGCCTACTATAAATGTAGTGGTGTAGTTGTTATACACAAATATATCAATGTTTGAAACGTTGGCTCAGATATTGAATTGGTTATATGTTTTAGGATTTTGTAAATTTCTCATTGCAACATGAACTGTTAATGTTGCTTTTCTGAATCACATATACTTTATAATATTTATGGTGGCATATAAGTAGATAAAGCCAGCTTAGGCTTTGTCAGTTGCTTTTATATACATACATAGAGAGAGGCAATTAAATATAACAGCTTGGGTTTTGCTTTACATAATATCAAACCAAAGCTGTTATATTTAATTTGTTTATCCTCATAATTGCCTCCATATCTGCTCTCCTGGATTCTTCTTATAAACACTCTTTACCCCATGGAATTGGTCCCTCTTAAAGACACCAGAGTCTAAGTTTGAATCATTTGAGCACTTCTAAGTGTTTTCTATACCAAGAGTCTCTGGATTTCGTCCTTTAGTGAAGGTGCATGGTTCAGTGGTTAGAGCATTGGGCTCACAACCACGAGGTAGTGAGTTTTGATTCCCAAACCAGGCTGTCTGTTGTGTTCTTGAGCAAGACACTTTATTTAACATTACTCCAGTTCACTCTACTCTAGAAATGAGTTATCATCCTTTGCCTTTCCCTTCGATAACATTGGTGGCGTGGAGAGGGGAAACTATTATGCACAGGTGACTGTTGGTTTTCCATAAACAGCCTTGCCCGGACTTGTGCCTCAGAGGGGAACTTTCTAGTTGCAATCCCATGGTCTTTCATGACTGAAGCGGGGTCTTTCACCCTATAGAAAAGTTACCTCTTTACTTAGTTGTTACTACACTATCACCATGATGTATGTGTGTTGTTTTCCATAACTCAAGCACACACCTGTTTTTTAATGCAGTACTATTCAAGCGTGGCTGATGCCAGTGCTGCCTGACTGGCTCCTGTGCTGGTGGCATGTAAAAAGCACCCATTACACTTTTGGAATGGTTTGCATTAGGAAGGGCATCCAGCTGTAGAAACCTTGCCAAATCAGATTGGAGCCTGGTGCAGCCTCCTGGCCTATCAGTTCTCAGTGAAACTGTCCAGCTCATGCCAGCATGGAAAGCAGATGTTAAACGACAATAATGATGATGATGATGAACACGTTTTCGATACATTTTAATACCTCAAACCAGTTTTTTAAAACACATTTAACCATGAGATTGCTTCTGTTAGGTTGTACCAAATATAAAAGTTTGACATAAATCACTCTCTTTCTCCCCCATACATACAGCCATCCATCTCACACACATGCATGCACTCATAGATACACAGACAATTGCACTCTCTTTCTATCTCTCTTTTTCTCTATGACTGGTCTCAGTACATAGCATTAAGTTCATACTAACATTTGGCACAGCTATAAACAAGCAGAAGTAGATGGATGATTGGCTGAGGGAGCAGAAGATACATTGGACTGGGATTTCCTTGTGCTTTCCCTCAGCTCATAAGACATTTTAAGTCCAGCCCTACAGTTTAATAAAATACTTGTTTATGGTTATATCATAACAAATTGCTTCCAACCGTATCACTCTGAAGTTAAGCAACATCGTGATTGGTTGGTACTTAGAGGAATACTGTTTGGGAAATCTAAGTATCATAAGTATTTTATAGTCTGAGCAAACAAAAAAATTCCTGTATAGTTGCTTGACTTGCAAGTTGTAGCAGCCAAAATCTCCTCAAATTACACCCTACTATTTTAAAAAGATACACTGAATAATGTGATTCTCGATTTTTCACACCTCCTGTATAATATATAGTTATCTTCTGTTTCTAAATGTTCATTTAGCTATTCCTGTACCATGAAGTTTCTTCAAACAGAGCTGTCTGAACCGAGAGATATTTAAGTCCTTTAGAGCTTTGTAGACTTTGCTTGTATAAGTTATTTTCTTGGTCTCTCTACCTACTTCACTACATTAACTGCTATTTCCTCTGCAATATCTCACAAAATAATACAGGTTTATCATAGCCAATCTCTTCTTCATAACTAAAATCATATTGATGTACAGCATTGAATTAAAAACTAGTTATATGCATTCATGTACAAATGCACACACATACATGAATGAGTGTACATGCACACTCATGTACAAATGTATGTTTTACTTAGCAGCTCATCCCTTGGTCACTCTCTACTTGCAGACGTTCCATAATAATATAAATCACTCATTTTTCCTTTCTTGTATTTAATGTGGTGTGGTTATTCATTGACACATTCTGTTTATTACTTGATATATGTGTGTGAGGAGATGATAGATTTATCTGTTTTATTTCTTTTCTTTCTTTATTATTATTTAGTTATTTCTCTTTTTCTATCCAACATTTACTGACCCAGCTAATGTAATTTTACACACAGGTAAAACACTTTTAATTGAACAAAAGCAATGATTAGAAACTGTTTGCGGTTTACATTTTCTTTAGCCATTGTGTTTGTTGTTGTTGCCCCTCCCCCTCACTCTCTTTGTATATGACTCACATTACTGCATTCAAGCAAAGAATATTCTCCTAAAACTATATCAGGTCAAATGTAAATAGCAGACAGACAGACAGACAACACACACACACATCACTCCTTAAACAACTGACTTGTCACTGGCAGCTATTTTAGCATTAGCTAAGTCAATTTAAAGCACTGTTTCCTTTATATACTTAGTTATTTATTGAAATTTACTCCAGTATTGAAATACACCCAAACGAGTGACATATATTCAATTGTGATGTATGATACACATTATATAACCTCCACCTGATGTTTAAACTGGATCATACCTACATAGTGTCATATGCTTCAATGGCTCTAAAGCAGAATAAGTATGAGAAAACAAGTTCTCCGAAAATTTATTTTTTCAGTTATTGTTGTCCATTTTGTGGAATATATGACTTAATGGTAAACACTTCAGGTTTTTTTTGTTTTATTTTTTTTTTTCCCCTCTTGCAAAAAAAAAAAGAAAGGAGAAAAATGGTGATCGGGAACAATTTAAAAACTTCTATATATGTCCGGTATATTTGTATATGTATATTCAATTTTGATTTTATATCTATAATGATGATGCTTATTATTTTGTTTTCTTGCTACTTCTAGTATTTTTTTACACTCTTAACATCTGTTGCATACATCAGATAGGTTCTGTATTTTCTCTTCAAGTATAAATCCTGAAATAATTCCCCAATTAACAATACCTATACTCCTCGTTTTTATAGTTATATGTAACTCTGCATTTACAGTAATTGTTTCTTTACTTGGGACTGCCTCAGCTTTCATGGTTCAAATTTCCTCTTTTAAAGTAATCTAAAGTAAAATCTTCCAAAATTTCATGTTTATGTTCCCAAACACCATCTTATTAATGATAGTTATTTTAATAATTTTTTTCATTTTTTAAATCAATTGAAGCAGAGGTGGTGTATTTTCAACAGAACGAAGGGGTTAATAACAATGTTTCCTTCTGGTATTTTCCCAAAAGATTTTATTAAATAAGTGGTTTATGTTCAAACTAATTATTGTTTATTGAAATGAGTTAAAGCATTCTAATCATAACTTTATCATCATCATCATCAGCATACATCCATTTTCCATGCTGGCATGGGTTGGACAGTTTGACAGGAGCTAGCAAGCCAGAGGGCTGCACCAGGTTCCTGTCGTCTGTTTTGACATGGCTAGATGCCCTTCCAAACACCAGCCATTTTACAGAGTGTACTGGGTACTTTTTGTGCTTTCTACGTGACGCTGGCACGGGTGCTTTTTACATGGCACCAGCATGAGTGTTCTTTATGTGGCATCGTTATGGGTGCTTTTTATGCACTTTCATCATGGTTGCTTTCTACATGGTACCATCACAGGTGCTTTTTACATGGCTCTGGCACAGATGCCTTTCACATGGTGCCAGCATGAGTGCTTTCTACATGGCACTGGCAAGGGTATTTTATATGTGGTGCCATGAATTCACAAAAGCCAGTAAGTTTTGATACTACCAAAAGCAATAAAAGTATCTAATCATGTTTCTTCTTCAACTAATTTCTCTTCTTGAAACATTAAAGTTTTCTTTTTGCCTCATAACACTATTTTGTAAGCTTTATGAAACTGATTTTTCTTGACAGACACTGACTTCATTAAACTTTGGTAGATTACTTTTGATATCAAGTTAAACAGCTGTATAATGTATGTTAGCCAATGAGAGAGTATATGCCTGAAATACCAGCCAAATCTCCCTACAGTAATAAAAATGAAAGGACATGTTCATGTTCTGGACTGTCTGAAGGAAAAGTGGGATGATCATGCCTGGAATGTCTTAGATCATTCAGAGCTCACATGTGACTAAGCAGTAACAGCAACAATTAAACATGTAGCCTTATAAAATTCTTCAACCCTTTTGTTACCATATTTCTGTTAACATATGCTGCCTTTATTTCAGTTAATTTCTAAAGTAATGAAGAATTTAATAAAATAACTTTCTAATTATTATGCTGGGGCATGAAGCAGTTTAGCATAAAATTTTGATGGAAGATTATAATTTAGACCACTTTAAAACAGTAAGTTTATGTCATAGAATCTGGGATAGTTTTAGGCAGGTTGGTATCAACAGAGTTAAACACTACACACTATTCTCCTTTTTTGACGTAAAGGAAGAATCTATCAACATAGTGCTTTCCCCTCATTAAACTCTAATGTTTTACTTAGTCTATTAAATTCTCTGTTGTCCTATAAACCATTCAAAACAAATAATAACTTTCTCAGACTATAGATATGAAGATTGTGATTTGCCTTCTCCCTTTTGGAGATCTTCAGGGATTTGTGGCATTGCCTTCCTCAGAGAAGAAACTATTTATCTTACAAGTTTGTCTGAGCTTTTAATTTTTTTTTTTTTTTTGCTATTATTCATTTATGCAATCAATATCTATGAGTGTATCTACATTTATATTATTTCAATGTTGGTATGTCAGATGATCAGATGTACAGACATCTAATACAAACTGAATACCAAGTATATAAATCTTAGTATTCTGAGGCTTTCTCAGACTAAACTTTCTTCAACTCATCTAACTCCCTGACAACAAAAGGAGGACTGTTACTAAAACGTGAACTAATGATGGGTATGGGTATTATAATACTCAAGGTGGTGAGCTTGTAGAATCATTTACACATTAGATAAAATGCTTATTGACATTTCATCTGGCCCTTTATATTCTAAGTTCAAACCCCATCGAGGCCAACTTTCATCCTCCTAGGATCAATGAAATGACATACCAGTCATGTACTGGTGTCAGTATAATTGACCTCTAAATTGCTGACCTTGAACCCTGCAATGGGCCAGCTTCATTTTCAGGAAAATGTTGTATTCTCAGTCACTTATACACCATAGAAACAAGGTAACCAGCCTTGTGAGTCCAAGGGCTAAAGAAAAAAGTATTATATTAATAAAATGTAATAGTGAGAATATGACAGAAGAATTCAGTGGGCTAAAATCATCATAATTTGGTTTGACTTAGAACTGTTATTTTCAAGTTGGAAGGATTTATCTCTCTTCCCAAAGAAAATACATTGATACTGGATGAAACTATTCCTTGTGAGAAAAACTGTCCAGAAGCCAATTATGTGTGTGTGCACATGCATGCATCATCATCTATTAACATCTATCTCCCATGCTGGCTTGTGTTGAATGGTTTGAGAGAATATGGCAGGTCCAGTAACTCCAGTGTTCGCTTTGGCATGGCTTTTAACTTGCCAACCACTTTACAGGATGTATAGAGTAGGGTTCTCCCCATTCTTTGTGACACCAGCACAAATGAGGTCGTCATATAACTCACAAAACTAAAATCCCCATCAGCTGAGTGGGGCTACAGTAGAGAGAGAGAGGGTGGCTTTATCCTAGGAGATGATAGATTAAAGTATGAAAGAAGAGGCCAAAACAGAACGATTTTCTTACTGTAGAGGAGCTAGATCTCTGTGTGTGTGTGTGTATATATATATATATGCATGCGTGTATATATATATATATATATGTATATAAATGTGTGTGAGTGTGCATAGCATCATAATTTAAACACCCACTTTCCCATACTTGCATGGGTTAGATGGGATATGTTGAGGCAGATTTTCTACTGCCAGACACTATGGTGGGACTTTGTGTTTGTGCAGGCATGCACACGTGTGTATACACACACACCCATGGCACAGGCAAATCCCAACACACCCAGGCATACATGTGAAAATGAATGTTAGAATAATGATGGTACACACCCAAATATATATATATATGTATATTGTATTAGTTTGACAGTATATTTTGTCTGACTGATTATACATTGAATGTTTGCTCAGACTTATCTTTGAGTCCTTTATTGTAAGTGACTAGGTACAACTTCTTTCAACTTGTCATCCCTAGTATATCTTTTACTTGTTTCAATCATTTGCCTAGACAAAGATTATACCATCTGATAACAAGGTTCTTTAAAAGGGATTTAGTCATACTCATGGCCAAATTCTGGAAGAGACTGATTAATTTTAGTGCCTTGGTGCTACCTTCACTACCACAGGGCTGGATTAAGATGTGATAAATATTCACATCATTAGCTTAAAAACTGGCTTCAGTCTAGATCAAAAATTGATGTAGCTACAAAAATTTACATCTACCAAATACTTGTTCACACTATGTTGATATAGGACTGTGAAACATTGGTCAGTAAGAATGGCAGACTTACATCAGCTGGAAGTATTTGATCACTTTTGTGTTCACTGAATCCTCCATTTTTGCAATTGAATTTTGTGTCAGGCTCTGAAGTTTGTTATTGTTGGCAGATTAATTTCCTTCAACAACAAAACCTGTAACCAGACTAACAGATTTTGATTTGGTCACAGATTCTATTGTCTTACAATATATTATAAACAGTGAGGTTGGCAGCTGAAAACATGGATTAGAATGAGCTAGATAGATCTTGAACAAATATCTACTCCTTGTATATATGGTATCTATGTTGGAAATGCAACTGGTAAATGACCTTTGTTAGGTTGTCTCTGTGACTGCCAGTCAAGCTTGGCTTTTGTACTCAGTACTATAGCTTTGCTGGTTGGAGCTGGCTCACTTCAACCTATATGAATGTCAACACATATAATCATGAAAGAAATGATTGTCATTTGTTAGGTATTGATATTGAATTCTGCCCTGTCAACTTCCTCCTGCCAATCACATTTGATCCCCTTACATCCAAAAGACACTGGTGACGATACTATATAAAAAGCACTGGTGATGGTGTCACACAAATAGCACTGGTGATGGTGCCATGTAAAAACGCATACACACATGCACACACAAGATTAAAATATATATTTACCAACATATATACCAAGGCACAGGTGTGATTGTGCAATTAGAAGTTTGCTTCCCAACCACATGGTTCCAAGTTCAGTCCCATTGCATGTCCCCTTGGTCAGATTCTATTGTAGCTCTGGGCTAACCAAAGTCATGTGAGTGGATTTGGTAGATGGAAGCTGAAAGAAGCCCTCATTTGAATATGTGTGTGTTTGTATCTCCTTGTCTTGACATCACATGATAGTTGTGAGTATCACAGTCATACAAGCAGTGTCATTCATTTCCAGTATACTGCAAAGGTATGTTTGGCCATAGGGAGATATCTCCTAGCTTGGAAACAAGTGAGGGTTAGTGACAGGAAGGGCACCAGCCATAGAAAAAATTTGCCTCAAATAAACTCTGTCCAACCCATGCAAGCATGGAAAAGTAGATCTTAAGAAGATCTTCTTGATGACGATGATGACACTGTTACCAAGGAGGAGCTCTTCCTCCATTACCACATTATTGGGCACTTCAATGTTTCAACCCACCACACACATACAACCTCACACATGCAATGAATTTCATGATCTCTGAAACTCTTCAAGAACTATCTCACTTCTCACTTGTCAACTTCCTGAGTAACTAGCCTAATTCTTGCAGAAGCACTCGGTTTATATTTAAATAGTTATTCAATATTGAAGTGTTTCTATACTTTTTGAAGAATTAGTTTGTACTCTTTGAAAAGTTCTGCTCCTGCGTTCATTTATTTAGTAATCACTTGGTCGAGAATAGTCAGTGACTAAAAACATACCAGTCACTATCATGCCAAATAAGATTCATCATCTTAAAGAACCCTTCAGAATAATGGATGGTACCACTATGACATCATCACTTAGGTTGCAGACATTCATTTTTATAAATTCCTCCTATCACTTCAATGTCAAGTGAGAAAAGTTCAGTCAAGAGTTCAATGAGAATATTCTGGTATATTAAGAGAAGTATAAACATTTCTCAACGAAAGTTACAAGTTCTCATTAAAATTAAATCTCTCTCTCTCTCTCTCTCTGCCCTATGATTAATAATGATATATATATATATATGTGTGTGTGTGTGTGTGTGCACAGGAGTGGCTGTATGGTAAGAAGCTTGCTTCTCAACCACATTGTTCCGGGTTCAGTCCCACTGCGTGGCACTTTGGGCAAGTGTCTTCTACTATAGCCTTGAGCTGACCAAAGCCTTGTGAGTGGGTTTGCTAGACGGAAACTGAAAGAAGCCCATCGAATATGTATATGTATGTGTGTATGTTTATGTATGTATTTGTGTGTCTGTTTGTCCCCCGCACCATTGCTTGACAGCCGGTGTTGGTATGTTTATATACCTATAACTTAGCAGTTCAGCAAAAGAGACTGATAGAATAAGTACTAGACTTACAAAGAATAAGTTCTGGTGTTGATTAGTTCGGCTAAAGGCGTTGCTCCAGCATGGCCACAGTCTAATGACTGAAACAAGTAAAAGGGTGTGTGTGTGTGTGTGTGTATATATATATATATATATATATATGGTGCAGCCTTCTGGCTTGCCAGTCCTCAGTCAAACTGTCCAACTCATACTAGCATGGAAACCAGACAATAAAGTTTATATATATATATATATATAGGTTTGACGGTGCAAACAGGATAAATAGAACCCAAAACATGATTATTTATCTACTTTTTATTAATATTTAGCAGAAGCAACAGTGTGACTAAAGACTGAGAGTTTCAGGTGTTAGCACATACCAAACTTATCAAAGTTTGGTAAATGTTAATGCATGAAACTCTCAGCCCTTGAGTCACTCTGTTGCTTCTGCTAAATATATCATCATCATCATCATCATCATCATCGTTTAACGTCCGCTTTCTATGCTAGCATGGGTTGGACGACTTGACTGAGGACTGGTGAAACCGGATGGCAACACCAGGCTCTAATCTAAATTTGGCAGAGTTTCTACAGCTGGATGCCCTTCCTAACGCCAACCACTCAGAGAGTGTAGTAGGTGCTTTTACGTGTCACCTGCACGAAGGCCAGTCAGGCGATATATATATATATATATATATATATATATATAAAACATAATATGGTAAAAATTCGATATTATTTAATATCAATTTAATGCCAGGAAACTAGCACATTAAAAGAATCAGAAGGTTCAGGAA
>NC_068982.1:162140037-162142537 GCF_001194135.2 Octopus bimaculoides
TATATATATATATATATATATATATATATATGTATATATATTGATGTTAAATAAGAATCTTTGTGAAAATCATATATCTTCTATCTGAAATGATATGTATAAACACTACATATTTAGCCAAGATCGTTTCATTGGACACTAAGTTTGCAAACACTTTGATTGTTTATTTAATTACCATCTATCATTATTCATTTATTTATTTATTCCACAGGAGGCCTCTGATAGCACAGAACTAATCCAACCTCAAATCGCCATGGTTACCCAGAAGTCTGCTCTTGAAGTTACAAGTGAAGAGGATCCAGAATCAGCATATGATATTGAAATGCCACCTCCAATGGCAATCCAAGAGCACACATTTGCTGCAACCCAGCCTTCAACATCAGATGAAAGCCACACAAAGCTAGTAAGTATCAATAAATTAGTTGTATTTATTTGGAATTATAAATCCTCGTCCCCCAAGTTACTAGTATAGTATAATTTCTACTCTTCTCCATCTTGTATATGTGTGTTCTCTCCCCTGTGTGTCTCTGGCTATGTGTCTTGACTTTTATTTCAGGTTTGAAATTTTGTTTTCTTTTTAGAACAAGTTAACTGGAGGCTTACCAGCAGTACTTGGTAAATTGAGGTTTAATAGCAATATGATAAGAGAAACATGAGATCTTGAATGTAATCTGAGACATTAACTAGCTTATGCACAGTGCACACATACACACACGGATTGTACTTCAATCTTCTCAGTTTTATCATGCAAATAACTACCCTATGCATATCTTAACAGACTCACAACTTCATATATAAACATGAAAAACTGATAACTCCTAGAAGCTTTTTTTCCAAGGTGTGTTTATGTAAAATTAAAAATTTCTCCACACTTGTTTCCTTGTTTCTCTCATACCCTGTTAATCACTACCACAAAACCCTTTACAGTTATCACTTTGTCAGATGATCCAGTGTTTAAACAAATTTCTATGTGGTTGTTTGTTCTGCTAGAAATAACAACCAAATCTCTCAAATTACATCCTGTTTTAAAAAATGGAAGACTATAATGTCTGAAAGAGTAGGATGGTCATGGTTGGAATGCCTTTCATTATAGGCCTTCTCCATCATAGCTGAACTTGAACTAAACAGATTACCCCAATCCTATCATTTAATCAGATGCTGAAAAGACAATTATAAAGGTTCTTTTCTCAACAAAATAAACATAATTTTCATTTCCTGATTCTGTTTGCATTTCTATTTTGACATGGATCTGTCTTGTACTCTATATAGATCAATGAATCTGACCCTGGGTTACCAAAGGATCTAGTGTGAATTAAACATGTCTAGAGATTTTGGATAAATACATTACTTCTTGTAGTTGTTTTATACTGGAATGTCTTTCACCATACAAGTTTCTCTCTCTCTCTCTCTCTCTCCCCTTCCTTCTCTCTCTTTACTTGTGTATATAATTTTATCTGACCTTTTGGGTTTTAGAAATTTCTAAAGAAAACATTCCCTCTTGTTACAGCTCTTCTTTCTCCTCTTCCTTCTCTGTATTATTTGAGGAACTGCTGTGTATCTGTTTTCTGTCTGTTTCTGACCCTGTAATTGCAAAATCTTATCATTCTCTCTACTCCTACGCATTCTGTCCATCATCTGTGAATTGTCAGCCTTCCCAATCATCATAGAGTTGTCTTATCTCATTCAACAGTACGCCATAACCCTTTCAGAACCATTGTCCACAGACTTGGTCATTCAATATCGATCTGAGAAAACAGATGTGGCTGTGAAAACTCCACCTCCCAGAGAGTAATCATGTTGAGCTGTTTATAGATCATGAAACAAACAAAAATATGGGTGTGCTTACTTTGCCAGCTTGTTGATCATCTGACTAAAATTACACATGATAGTGTCACTGTAACTAGAGTGTTAATGATACAATATAGGAGGACTATACAGTGTCCACCATCAAAATGTTTATCTACCAAGAACTCATTATATTTCAGTGAAAAGATCAATACATTTTAAATGTCTAAATTGCAGAGAAGCTATTGTTCATAGGATCATAACCTCATTTACAAACCGTATATTTGCATTCTAAACTACATTTCTTTTCGTTTTGTCTCCAGTCATCATGTGACATTTTATTCCTAGATACACACATATATATATATATATATATATATATACACACACACACACACCCAAACTGGATTTGAACTACAGTATTTCCCAATTGAATTTGTCCCTTTCTCAAATGAATTCATCCCTTCAATATCAAAACCAATTTAGATCTTAAATATTTAAAAATTAGACACCTATAAGTTTAAACAAGCACACAAAATAGTATCTTAGCATGAGAATAGTGAGAATAAACAAAAAACTAAACTTAAAATGATTTAAACTTATTTTGAAACTCTTGTAATCATAAATATTTCACAAATCCTTCATATTCAATGCTTGCGGGATGAAAAATGTTTGATGTCGATTATATCTTGCACAATTTACAGCAAATATTGAG
>NC_068982.1:162144773-162151814 GCF_001194135.2 Octopus bimaculoides
TTTTTTTTTTTTTTTTTTTTGCTTTGGTGTCAGAACATCAAAAATTTTATCATTTTAGGATCACTAAATTTAAATTCATTCATCTACAGTATCTTGTTGATATATATACTAACATTTAAAATTTATGCTCAGTGATCATTAAAAATCCAATATCTCAAATTATTAGAATGTAATAATATCAGTATCCTAAATATATCATTACAATAGAGCAAGTTAGTCAAAGACTTAAAGATGGTTACAGAATGTCACTTAGTACTTTATCAAGAGGTTTGGTAACAACTTGACTACCACTTGTGACACTGCTCAGGTACCAAAGAAATCCTAGTTGTCTTGATAGCAGTATTCTGTTCTGCGTGATTGCTAGGATACAAACTGGGATGCAGGTCAGGTGGGTTACCTTGTCAAGTAAGTATGTTGGTTATCAGCAAATGAAGTAGTGGTTGTTTTAGCTCTTTTGCAGATGTCAGATTGTGCTGAAACAGAAATTTCACACTGCCAAATAGCTTGTCAGATGATGTCAGCATAAAGTGATCCAAAATCTCCTGGTAGACCATTCTATTCACAGTGAACTTGAACTACTGCTCCACATACCATTCCTGCTTCCCTGATTCAAATGAATCATTTGCAATTTTACCCATCATTGAGAAGAAGCTTGGTGCTGGTCACTTCACTGTTGTATTCCATCTCTTGAAGCTGTTTGTGCATGGGGTGTTTAGATAAACTAACTTTGCCTCTGTCCACTTTTTGTGGATCTTTTCCATATGTAAAACAAGCATTTTTTCACTACTCTTTTGGGACTGTAGCCATCCTTGGTGGTGTTGCACCTCTTTCTGTCACACCTGGCTCATCTGAATGATATTCCAGAGAGAGAGAGAGAGAGAGAATTCCATATCGAATTTTGGGAACATTCAGTATTTTCAGTGAAAACTTTGTTTTCCTTTCTTTTGGACAACTGTTAGATCAGAATTTTTGCTTGTGATTGCAGCACTGGTATCCTTACAATCTACAGTAAACATTGCTAGCCTACAGTAATCATTTTAGAAATTACTGACAATGTTTACAGACTGAAATGAAGAACAACTGCAACATAATTTAATCACTTCTTTGAATTTGCATTTTCCATTAATATTCATATTTTCTGAGATGCACTTGTGTGACGATGGGTGGGTGTGTGTGTGTGTGTTAATTCTTCAGTCGCCCTTTAACAAGAGAATTGGCCCCAAATAAGTCATGTTGGTACTCAATTTCATGTTCATGATCATTGTAACATTTAAAAGTACACAATTTTATTCAATTTTAGTTTAGATATCTTTTAATATCGTAATAATGATATATATTAGTAGTGTGATTTGGTTGCTCATACTAAACTTCAGAGAGATGAAGTGTCAGTAATCATTGATACAAATAATATGTATATCATTGTTAGAAAATGAAGAAGTAGTATTAATTGTATATTTTACTTGTTTCTAAAATCACATGACTGGACAACATACTTCTTAACCACAAGACCATGCTTGCACTTTATATATGTATGTATATACTCTTATATGTATAAATGTGTGTATGCATGTGAGTTTCTACTTGGGGTTTCTTTCAACAGCAGTGTAACATTGTTGTCCATTAAAGATGTACATTATCTGTTCTGAAGCAGGGAAATCTTTGAAGTCAAACAGAGGCCAGGATGCATTCATAGCTATAATTTGTTCTCTCAGTCAAATTGTCTTGACTGGGGAGCAGTAGCATAGAATAATGAGGTCCTTTTCTTCTTGATCATACCAATTCAACTGTGAAATTAAAAATATTTTGAATTATCTCCCCTCATTTAAGGATGCTGATAAATATTGTTAGGGTTTTGTTTTTGTCTGTTTGTGAGGAAACTTGTAATGAATTAAGAACATATCTATTTGTGTGTGTGTGTGTGTAGTCATGGCTATCTTGTATGGTTAAGAAGTTTTAGGCACAAAATTAGTTTTGTGGTTAAGAAGTTTGTTTCAGGACCACATGATCTTAGGTTCATGCCCGCTGTGCAACACCTGAGTAGTGTTCCATTGTATCACTATATGAATGAATTTGGAAGATGGCTCCTATATTAAGCTCAACCCATAAAGATAGATAGATAGAGTGATAGATATATGTTTGTGCTTGTATGTATGTTATGTTAGGGGTAAATAATTGTCTTGGACAGAAGTGAACCAGCAAAGTTGAGAGTTGACAGTGAGTTTGGTGAAGAATTAATTTAGCTTGCTGGTCGAAGGGGCCATCAGGGTTCAGTTTTCAGTCTTCCCCTGTTTATTGTAGTCCTCCAGATCATAACTGAGAACCAATTAACTGTAGGAATTCCTGTGTGCTGATTATCTACTTCTAAATTGAAGTAGTTGAAGATTCAGAGAAGAAATTTCAGATATTGAATCAAAACGTAGAATCAAAAGGTCTCAAAGTAAACTTTGCAAATACTAAGTTATAGTAAGAAAGAAAGAAGACAAGACCTTACTTATGGTTACATTTAATGGACAGGAAATGAGCAAGTACAATTTCCATATGATGTACTCAGCATAAATTATAGATGCATAGATGATGTAGTGATCTACTGGAATGACAAAACATTTAGATTTCATATGTGGTAGATATGCAGGAGCAGACAGCGGGAGTACACATGAAATAGATGCTCCCTAAAATACATTGTTACTTACATGACCTAATTAGCAGTGGACTAGGTGTTCCAAAATCACAGGAGTCTAAGCAATGATAAGTGGGAAAAGTTTCACAGTGTTATTGTTGATAAATGATTTCTCTCTTAGACTGAAGGGCAGATTGTATGATACTTGTGTAACCTTGACCTTCACTGCAGAGATTTATAAAAACTAGAAGGAAATGAAGCATGCATAGCGTGGTGAGTGTGAAATGTAATGTACATGATACTTGTCACACAAATGAGCTGGATATGAGATGAATCATAAGCAGTGTAAAAGAAAAATGAAGATTGCATTTGAATAGGCATCTTTTAATATCATAATAATATCTTTTAATATCATAATAATGATATATATTAGTAGTGTGATTTGGCTGCTCATACTAAACTTCAGAGAGATGAAGTGTCAGTAATCATTGATATAAATAATATGTATATCATTGTTAGAAAATGAAGAAGTAGTATTAATTGTGGAGGATGTGTACTGTTTCTTCTCAATCCCCTTAGCAGCAGCTAACATGTAGCTGCCATCATTGTGTCTCTTCTGTTACTCCCTCCTCTACCATGTCCCTGGTTCTTCTTCTGTCATCACTCATTCTTGTGTTTGACTTCTCAGTCACATTGTTTTGAATGTATGATGACAGCATATGAGAACACTTGAGTCTTGTAGGAGACAAGGCAACCATACTGGCACTGATACCACAATAAAATGCACAAGGTATCCTTTGTAAAATGGTTAGCATTGGGAAAGGTACCCAGCTATTTGAAACCACGACAAAGAATGGAACCTACATGCTCAATATGGTCCATGTGTAGGAGGGCTGTAACTTCAAATAAAATGAGCTTGAATCTTGATAAGCTGTCCAACCCATCGTCTTAGAAAGTGAATGTAAAATGATGATGATGATGATCATCATCATCATCATCATGCACACACACACACACACACACACACACACACACACACACACACACGCAGAAACAGCTACACCTCTTATCAATTTTATTGCAGGATTTCCAACTAAATACATCGTGTTTATCTTGAGATAACATGCTTGAAATATTTAGCCAAACAATTTAGATGTGCCTGAAACTAGTTGACTGCTGCATTTTAACAACTGTGTCTTCTTAGATAAGTCTCACAATGTGTCTCTACTGCATATATATCCATGTATGTATCTAATCTATATGGGTGCATGTGTCTGTCATATATATCTCATACACACACACACACACACACACACTTCTTGCAGATTCTATCTGCCAAATTCACAAGGTGCTGGTCTACCTGGTGCTATAGTAAAAGTTACTTAACCCTTTAGCATTCAGATTATTTTGTCAAATGTAATGGTTATTTATTCTCATTGTTTTGAATAAACGTATTATCTTTTAGCTTCAAGATTTTGATGACATGGTTGTATATTTTTAGAATTACATTTTAGGTTAGGTGTGACAGATGGGATCTGGCTGATTTGAGTGTAAAACAGGTAGAATATTTGGCCCAGATATGGCCAGTTTAAATGCTAAAGGGTTAACTCAAGGTGCTACACAGTGGGGCCAAACCTGAAGCCATGTGGTTTTGAAATGAACTTCTTCACCTTACAGCTATGCCTTCTTATTTCTGAGTTGTACATATTTAGCAAGTGACATTCTGAAACTATATGTTGAAACTGAAGCTATTGCATTGTGGAAGACTTATCTTAGCCATTTAGGAACATACAAATTCTGTTGTATTCACTTAGCATTTATTTCTTGTGGTTTCAAAATTTTGTCCCATTTCCATGACTGTTCATTGACACAATTCCATTGCAACTCAGTGGAATTGTGGCAGTGAGAATGTCTCAGAAGTACAATTTTATCATCTCTGGAGATAAATATAAAATGAATATCACACATTTGCATGTATTTTTAGTGGTTCCTCCACTGTGTGTGTGTTTGTGTGTGTGTGTGTGTTTGAGTGCGCGTGTAAGAAACAGAAAGAGAAAGCCTTCATATCTACTTTAGCAGTTGTGTATTCACTACTTATCTCTGTCCTTGTGTGTGTGTGTTCTATTTTTAAACAGGTCTTCAAACTAAATACCAATACCAGTCTTTCATAAAATCTAATCTTTCATTCAATAGAAACTGAAATAATTCCCTTGGCTCTGTTGTGCCAGTGTCAGCTTAGCCGAGAGCTAATGTATACATAAATTGAGTTTTCGTACCCACCCATTTAACAGATAGTCTCTTTTGCTTATCAATCAGAACCAGTTGTAATAATGTACTACTTACTGAGCCAATGTTGGTTTTTATGGCACTGTTTGGAGAGAATCTTTTTTCAGTGCAGTGAGAATATGCCACACACTCAGGCATCATTTTCTTTTTTTCCCCACCTATCTATTTGGGATTAAATAAAATTTGGACCATTTAGTTAACCGTTTAATGGTAACTTGTCTGATTCAAGGAATAAGGATTATCATTACTACTACTGTGGGGAGCTGGCAGAATCATTATTGAGCCCTACAAAATGCTTAGTAGCATTTCTTCCAGCTCTTTAGGTACTGAGCTCAAATCCCACCAAGATCAACTTTACCTTTCATCCTTTTGGGGTTGATAAAATAAAGTGACTAGTCAAGTACAGGGAGTTGATATAATTGATTTGTCCCCTCCCCTCAAAACTGCTGGCCTTGTGCCAAAATTAGAAATAATAATAATAATAGCTTCTATTATATGCACAAGGCCAGCAATTTGGTGGGAAGTGGGCTGGTTGATTACATCAGCCCCAATGTTCAATTAGTATTTATTTTATAAACCCCAGAAGGATGGAAGACAAAGTCAATCTCGGAAAATTTGAACTCAGAAATAAGTTATTGATCCATGGAAGCCATTCATTATTGTCAAATAGCCACACCAATGTGTCACTGGTCGAGTGATCTGCCAGAAATAGCTGCAAAACCTCCCTCGCCAGAACAAAGACATGATGCTCATGGCTGGAACACCTTTGATTGTAGAATTGCTCTATCAGGGTTAAATTGTAGTTAAACAACAGTAGCATACCTTAATAGTACTATATCATTTTACCAGTTTTTTATTTTTTATTTTTTTTTTTTGCGGGGGGTGGGGTTACAGGACCTTAATATCCCTTCCCTACCTTTCCATTTTTTTTTTCTGAAAGTACTGGAACATTATCGACTCCTACTGGTACTTGCTTCACCAACATTGATGTGGTGATGAACACTGGAAATGTCAACAACAACACAATATATAAATCAATAAAGTATTGAAGTGTTTTTATAAAAGCAATTTGATGATTTAGTAGTAATCCACATGAATAAAACAGTTCAACCCTGTAATCACCTTGTGTCTCTATAATGAACTATTTGGAATTATGCAAATTACCTGGGAGACTTTCCAATTCTATTTGTCTCCACCTCATGAGCAAGCTCCACTCACTTGCTCAACCTGATGGAAACAGCAGCTAAAACTCTCACAAATCATTTTGTGATATCTTAAGAAAACAGGGAGCAGGGAAGGATACATTGGAAAATGTAATCATAGATATAACATAAGTTGGGATGGTTGTCACTCTACTGAATTAGTAACAACAAGCCTATGCAATAACAACAGTTGTCATGCCTGTATCAACAATGCTAATAACAAATCTGACACTTGATAAAACCATTGCACTTTTGATTTGTTTTGTATTTTATTGTAGCATTCATTTTCTCTCTATAAATAATTTTATCTTTCATAACTGATGTTGTTCCATTTCATTTCAGAGATGAGAGCTTTTTTGTAAATTTTTATAATTATCTCTGTAATCCTTTTAATTCCTCAAGGTTGTTGTCAATGATCTTACTATGCTGTATATAACCTATCACTTCTTTGTTTGATATACTTTGTTAGTTTTCTCTGTGTAGGTTTGTCTGTATGAGAGAGAGAGAGAGAGACAGAGACAGAGAAGCTTGACTTACTTCTGCAGCAGTCTTCCTCAACTCCCCTGCTGTCACTAAGTTATCTAAATATTTGTAGTGTTTATATATAGTACCGATACATATTCTCATCTCACTTCTTCAAACTATTGCACCAACATAAGCTTCTTGTATTCTGAACAATTCCACAATGTGTCTATAAAGTCTGCAACATATTTCTTCCAAGGACACCACTGCCTAGAATTGTCGTTAACTTTCACATCTCTAAATCCAATATTCTATGAATAGATACTCCGTTCTCTTAATCTCTCTCTCCCCCCCCTCCCTCCCTCCTGCTTTAAAGCCAGCTGCCAAGAAAATTATCACAGGAAAACTGTGAAACTTTCTTCAACTAAAATCTCATGAAATATTTACTAAGTTTTATATTCTTCATAGTTTTGC
>NC_068982.1:162154560-162157528 GCF_001194135.2 Octopus bimaculoides
TAAGATTTCTAAATATCTGAGATTCAGGTATTCTCAGTTACAAATTATTCTTAATTAAATCAGGATTTAGTACATCCTTTATTGGTTCGGTGCAAAGTTCCTATTTATCTATTTATATTCCTAATGAATGGTACTGCCTCATTTCAGCACTGTGTCTCAGCTAGTGAACTTTCCGCCTCACTACTGTAAAAAAGCTAATTGAAATCTTTTATTTTGCTATACTAGTTACACTTCAATGTATTCTCATTACCACTCATTTTAAATATAGATCTTGAGTCAAAACTGGGATACTTTCTTTCCCAGTAAGTTCATCACCATTACCAGTATATGATCCACAAGGAAGGAATTTTTTTAACATCAGCTTCCTCACTTATTGAATCTTAACCCATGTGTTCCTGTTGATCTGCTGCTGCTGCTGCTGCTGCTGCATACTTTTAGGATATAACTTTATCCTTAATTAACTGCTGCTGCTGCCGCCACGATTGGTCTGTTTCTTGTAGGTTTATCCTCCTCCTCTTATTTTAGAACACACATTGCAATGCTGCTGGCCTATTTAGTTTCACTGCCAGAGCCTCTTATTATCATCTAACTTGTCTATATATCTACATCAAGCAGCTTATACTAACAGCATTGTGAATAATCTCCTCCTCTTGTAGGCCTCAACACTTTCTCTGAAGGCACAAACAGATGCTGCAACAGCAGCAGCTAGTGCTGTAGACTTGGCTACAGCACTAGAAAACATTGTCAAACAGAAGATGGTAAGTATCACACCAGCTCCTCACTGCTGTTGTCTTGCTGCTGTGGAATACAACAAACTTTGGCTTCCCCTTCAGATGGCATGTGTCTTATGTTCTTCTGTGTGTGTGTATGATTGTCATATATATATATATATATACATATACATATATATATTTATATATGATTGCAGCACTGCACATTTTTCATCTTATTTGTTTATTTATTTAGTATGTGTGTGTTTTATTTTTTTTGTTTGTTTTTCAGCATAGTTTTACTATTTTTATTTTCATAATTGCTGTTGCTTCTATTAAAAGATGTTTTTTTGTTTATTTTCATTTTGTGTGTAAATATTTTATTTGTTAATGACAGTGATGATTATGTTGTTATCTTTGTTGTATGCATGCAACTTTTCACTCTCTTTGAGTTTTTTCATACAACTCGTATTTATGCATATCCTATTATTATTATTATTATTATTATTATTATTATTATTATCGTCATCGTCATCGTGTTGTTATTGATATTATTACTACTACTAAGGTGGTGAACTGATAGAATCATTACCACAGCAGACAAAATGCTTAGCGACATCTCAACCGTCTTTATGTTCTTAGTTCAAATTCCACTGAGGTCAACTTTGACTTTCATTCTTTCGGGGTCGATAAAATAAGTACCAGTTGAATACTGGGGTTGATGTAATTGACTTACCTGCTACCCAGAAATTGCTGGCTTTGTGCCAAAACTTGAAACTATTATTATTACTATTACTAAGTTTTTAAGGGCTTTGTTCTTTCTTTTAGTATTACTTCTTTTTTTTTTTAATTTCATTTCCACTGTTGTACCCTTTGGGTGGGGTTAACCTGCAAACCTCTATACTAAACTTTTTCTTAAGTTTTAGCAGATTTACAACTGTCACACCTGTTTTCTACATCTAGTTACCCTGCTTTATTAATGTAGCCCCTTACTAATTGTTGCATTACACTCTGTTTCATTACTATTATCAGCAGTAAGGTTATTTTGTTTTAATGTGACCAGATTCTACCACTGAATATTCTTATCAACTCTACATAGAATATGTACTAAGTTCTACATTTTATGACTATTGCTTAGTGTAAATGGCCAGTTAAGACTTATTTGAAAACCTTACTATCTGCAGATTTCTGAATATCCGTTACCTCTTTAGAAAATATGATTATATATAATATGAATATTTATCTTTGTTATAATTACTACCCACATATATTTTTACAGCTTTCAGTCACCCTGTACAACAGTCCCCATGTTACTACCATGTATCTACAACTGTTTGTTCCGCTATTTGTATTACTAAATATGTATCACATTCTATAAATAATACAACTTGCTTTCACCTTGCACATACACACACTCTGTTTACTTTTCTTACATATATCCTACCTGCACATGCAACCAGCAGTTATATTGTGCAAACCATTGTGTATTCAATCAACTGCAGTTATTGCCCTGTACAGATTACAATGTATTTACCACGTCAACTAGTGCAAGCTGTTACATTGTACAAATCTCTGCACATCTATTATAGCTACTAACTGCAGTCACATATTACTCTGAAAATATTGTACATTGATGTAACAACTGGTGGTTTGGTTCCTTGAACAGGGCACTATGTTAGAAAGTGGCAGTTATGACTGTATAAGAAGGGAAAGGCGATGTAACTGTGTGGGCACCCAATTCAGTGTAATTCCCATCCCTCTCATTTGCGCGCACACACACACACACACACACACATGAATATATTTTTTTTATTATTCAATAGATTGCTGCAGTTGTGAAGATTAAGCATCGATTAAACAGTGAAGGTAGTTCCCCAGTGCAACTACCAGTTCCTTACCTTAATGCTACCATCAGTTACATAGCCCCCTTATACTGCCATCAATTAGATTACCCACTCCTATACTATCATCAATCTATGTTCAGTAATAATAGTTGGTTACAAAATCAAGTCAGTCTTTATATGAACACCTGATCTAGATTTATCACCACCTTGCTAACAAATAAACTACAAAAGGATACCTAGAGGTCTTGTAAAATACACAGGACATCTATATATTGTTTTGTATTTTATATACACATGTAGTGGGGTGGGTTTTTCATAATGTATTCCTTAGAAAGAAAATGTGTTTCTTCTGATGTTCATCACCTATATATATCTATATATATATATATATATATATATATATATATATATACA
>NC_068982.1:162157538-162162226 GCF_001194135.2 Octopus bimaculoides
TATATATATATATATATATATATATATATATATATATATACAGTAGAATTAGAAATAGTACAGTATTATATACTTGATACAGTATCATATATTTGAAGAAATGAATAAGAATGGCTTTTTGGATAATTTTTCTACTTTAATAATTAGATGTTATAAATCATTAAGTGTTTATTCAAAACAGTCATAATTTGTAAATACCTAATGATTTATAAACATCTAATTATTAAAGTGGAAAAAATATCAGAAAAGTCATTCCTATTCATTTCTTCAATGTGTGTGTACGCACACACATCCATTCCTTGCAAGCAGCCTGCAACTAGTGAGATCAACCCTGTGGATCAAGGAGTAGATTGTTTGGTTTAAAAGCATAACTCCTTCCATACACCTTAGTGTATGGAGGGAGTTGTGCTTTTAATGTATACTTTTTTATATATATATATATAAATAATAAAAAAAACAAAGAACAAGCACAAGAAAAAAAACAACGCGAGTATTAGCAGATGCTCAGGGAAGGAAAGAAAGGTGGTTTATATATATATATATATATAAATTCAGTCAAACTAAAGAATACCACAATTTTAATAAAATAAACAATTGACTTATATGTGTGCAAAATGGCACACATTATCTGATTTCTGTGTTGTTGTTGTCATTGTGTGTGCATGCAGCTTTTCAGACACCTTAATTTTTTATTTTTTTTTTGTAGAACTGGCATAATTCTTTATGTGTAGTTTCTAATTTAGGGGAAATATAATTGTATATTATCGTTAAGGAAATCATTGTTATTGTTGTATGAATTAGAATTGGTAATGCTGGTTAAAATACCTTGGGATGCTTTGATTTATGTCCTTTTACTGACTGGGTTGAAGTTAACTTTTCATCTTTCCTGGGTCAATAGAGTAAAGTACCTGTTGAGAACTGGGGGTGATTAAATCGACTTCACCTCTCCCTAAAACTGCAGCTCTATCTTAGTTAAAAGAAATCTTTATGAAAAAAAAATCATCATCATCATTATCATCGTCGTCGTCATTGCTGCTGCTATGATTTCTGTGTATGTAAGAAATCAGATATGCCTGTATATGTGTATATCTGATTGCTTACTTAGGTAAATAAGTTTTTGATTCTGTGAGTGTAGCAACTTCAGTGACGGTGAAAATAGTAACGTAGCTCTTCTTGTGTTACTGAAACTAGAACTACATAGCTTTACTTCATTCCTTCACTGACGTCAATCAATGAAACACAGTATGTAATGAAATGGTGCTTTGAGAGGTTACACATTTATGATCAATGTTATTGACAGATCACCCATAGACAATATCAATGAATTATATGTTTTAACAGATGGGTGCTCTTTTTACTACTAACCTCTTATCTATGAATTTGAAAACTTGCCTATTTTTTCATTTAGACAGACAGGTAGTGTAATGTGGATTTACTTGGCCTGGGACACAGCATCTAAATCTATATAATGATGAAAAATAATATAGTTATATAGTATTAACACATATGAGTGTTAATAGATTTAGATCGAACATAACTCTGTTAAATAAGAAGATATGAAAAATATGAGAAATCCTGTTAAATCCTTCAGAAGTTATGACTGACAGTTGCTAGTATTCTTGATTTTGTCAATACTCATATTTAATATTCTTATTTGTGGACTTTATCATCACATGTACAGTCTCCAACTGAAGACTATACTATCACATGAATGAACCATCCTTTCGTGTGAAGGACCGTCTCATCACATGGGGGCCGTCCAGTAATGTGAGGACTATTGTCTTGGTAAGACTGTTCAGAGATCAGGAATCTACATTAATGTTGCTATTGTTATATAACTAAGAACATAATGCTTCACATAATAAGTTTAGTAGTCAGCTGATAAACTGACTTTGTCTCCAGAACTCAGTTATTTAAAAGAGCTGTTTAACAATTAAGAGAATATTATGCCATTTTCATATGTGCTTTTTGTGCTAGACTGTTGATGGTCAGTAGACTTAAATTAACTATAAGTCTAAGATGTGAACTGTTAGTGACCAATAAATGTTGACCGCTAGTTGTCAGTAGACTAAATTAATTCTAGGTCTTAAATATAAACTGCTAATAGACAATAGACTAAATTATAGTAAAAAACCACAAATGTTAGACACCATTAAAGTACACATTGTCTTTATTGGTAACTTAAAATCTACCAATAAATCTGCTTTTCTAGTTGTCTTTATTACTGCACAGTTTACAGTTCCTGCTACACAGGTTATGATAAAACTGCATATTTTATGTTTACTGCACAGTTAATGATGTTACAGCACAGTTTACAATTTTACTGCACCATTTGTGATGTTACTGATCAGTTTAATTCCATTATTGCACAATTTGTGGTGTTACTGTTCAATTTACAATGTCACTGCACAGTTTATATATTGTTTATTGCTGTGATTTATGATACTTCAGTTGTTTGCTCTTTGATCTGTAACAGTTACCCAGTATTGTGTGTGCGTGTGTGTAACATTTTATTTGTTTTCACTATTGAACTAATCGATGTTCAGTGATTTAAGACTTACACATTAACTTCAAGCAATGTTGTTTTGTTTTTCACTTGCTAGTTTGTTTCTATTTAAAATATATATATATTTTAGATATGTCCGTTCTCTATACACTGTGTTATCCTTGTTTTCATTCTGAGCATAATTTTCATTTGGTTGCATAGACTGCAAAATTGAAAGAGAGGCATATCAGCCATTAGATCTTTTATGAATGTTTTTGTTCTATTTTTATCACTTAACTCCTCTACTCTTTAAGGACCTTGTGCTTATGCTGGGCATCATCATCATCATCATTATTATTATTATTATTATTATTATTATTATTATTATTATTATTATTATTATTATTATTATTATTAAGGCAGCAAGATTGCAGAATCATCAACACATCAGGCAAAATACTCTGAAACATTTTGTCTGTCTCTACATTCTGAGTTCAGGTTCTGCCAAGATGAACTTTGCCTTTCATCCTTTTGGGGTCAGTAAAATAAGTACCAGTTGAGCAATAGAGTCAGTGTAATTGACCCCACCCCCACCCCCAAATTCCAGGCCATGTGCCTGTAGTAGAAAAGATTATTATCATCATCATCATCATCATTGGGAGTGTATTAGGCTGGAGAATCAAGGTAGCACCAGACAAAATACTTTGTATTATTTAGTTGTAGAGCTCTTTATGTTCTGAGTTCAAGTCTTGTTATGACTGACTTTTTCTTTCTTTCCAGATCAAAAACATACCAGTTTTAGGATTACTCTAAATGGGAAATCTCCCTTTCTACAAATTTTTTCATCTTGTGCCTATCTTTGAAATCCTTATCACAATAATTTCAGAATATCTGGTTTATGAGCCTTCTACTCTGATGTATTTGTTGACTAACAAGACTTAGCCATTACCCATGTAATATACTGTTGAGATCTACTCAAGGTTATTTTGATAGCATTTAAGAAAACTGGCCTTTTCTTAGTATCATTTACTTCCAACAAAGTTTATTTCATCATTTTCACTTTTATCAACTTTCTTTTCACTTTTATAGGAACAAACTGAGCCTGGTTCAACATCAGCTTCTTCATCATTAACTCAAGCTAATACCACTACTACTAATACTACAACTAGCACAACTGCTGGAAGTGGAGATCAATCAGAAACAACAGAAGAGCAGACAAAGGGTTCGAGTGGTGGTGGGGGAGGAGGAGGCAGCAGCAGCAGCGGAGATGTAGCAAATAAAGAAAAATATATTCTTAAAAGAAAGTAAGTACTGTCAGTAAGAAAGCTTTCCATTAGTTTTTTATCTGCACAAATATTCCCAAATATGATATTGTTTGATACATAGACATTATAAATAACAATCTGAAAGGCCCACTGCCAGGTCTCAACCCATGTATCTATAATTTACTGAGCAATACATATATAATTTACTGAGCAATAGATATATCTTGTCCAGAGACGTATGACATTTTTTTATCGCAAATTATTGCTTTATAATATCTAATATAATTTACATAAACATCTCAACAGTTGATACATCAGATTGTGTTTATATCTGGGACACAAGACTGGATTGTATAATTAAAGGGGATATAGTGTTAAGAAACCAAAGTAGGTATGAATTATATATTTTTGCTATAGACCTGTGTTTGTGTAGCAAACTAGTTGTGTTTATGTTTCATATTAGTGAAAATAGAGATGCTTTATCCATTTGTCAGAAAGATACTGGTAATAAATGAAAACATGCCAAGGCCACATCCAAAGAGGGCAACCCAACTAATTGGTATGCAGTAATGTACCAACACCCTTCACCATCTAGCTCTTTGACATGGTATTACCTTGTTTTATCAAGGGTGAATTGGTAGAGTTATTGGAATATCTGAGAGAATGCCTAACAATATTTATCCTAACTTTCTTTGCTCTGAGTTCAAATCCCACCAAAGTCAACTTTATTTTTCATTCTTTCAGGGTTGATAAAAAATGTACTAGGCTAGATAGTTTACAGTATTTGCTCCAACTCTGTGTTCTAAGTTGAAATTCCACTATGGCCTATTTGGCTGATAGACTTTTAATCTGTCATCTGGTTTAATACCACCACTGCCTTTACATTGTCCACTCTGTTGCAAGCACTTGGGCCAGGTCTCTGATTTGAGGATATCTCC
>NC_068982.1:162162236-162182652 GCF_001194135.2 Octopus bimaculoides
CCTCCATATACTCACAGTTTCAGAAGCCCAAACATTGCCTTCCCTCCAGACTTATATATAAAATGTGTTTTATAATTATAACTCTTTAGAGCTGACTTGTATTTTATCCATGATCTTCTCAAGCCTCACATCAACTATTTTTTTTTTGTCTTCCACTGCAACACATCAGCCCCTTTGGAATTTTCTTCTTCTTCTTCATGTTTCTCCTACAATTGTAAACTGGGGGCTGTTCAAGAGGAACATTAACAAATTCAGTCTCCTTGTTCTTGAAGGGCCTGCAAATGTCATTAGCAAAGCTCTTTCTTCAAGAACAAATCATTAAAAAAAATGTAAAGAGATTTGAAACATAGTCAGTGGAACTGCTGTTGTTGATACTTAGTGATATCATGCTGTTTTAATCCAAGTCATACATGTTATCTCTCTACTTCTTAACTCCTCTTTAGCTCATCAGAAGAAATGAAGCCATAACTGGTCATTGTATTTAGGTCTATCTGACATGCAAGTGGATAGCCAAAGCTGTAAGGCTATTGATAACTGTGTTAGGTTTGAACTGGATTTAAATACCATTCTCAGATTAATTATTTAGTTCCACATCAACACATGGTTAAGTATAAGCAATTTCTGTTGTTTCTAATAAAATTTATCAGCTTAACCACCACTCTCACTACCACTACAACCACCATTATCATTACAATTATCATCAACCAGAACCACCACATCATTATCATAAAACAAACACCACAGCCATCACAAACATCACTGCAACCATCACCACCTTCAAAAACCTTCAGTTTGTTTTGGTGTGTAAGTCTGGACCCAACTCCATCTTTTGGTTTTATTTCCAGCAATGTGTATCTATATAAACTTGTAACATGTGGAATGTTGATTGAGTAGACCTGTGGTCAAAGGCTTTCTTGCCATAACCATCCAGTCTATTGTCTCAGATTACATTATACCTACTTTCTCATTCCATTTCTTTTTCTTTGAAGACAAAGAGTATGTGTGATTTGAGAAAGATTTAACTGCTGTTCACTCATTCGTCATTGATATAGCCTTCAGTAACAATACTTGTTTCTCTTTTCAGTTATGTGATAAAAGAGTTGGTTGAAACTGAGAAGGATTATGTTAAAGACCTTGGTCTTATTATTGAGGTAAGTTCATATTAAACATTGAGAATGTATCTGTCAACTTTAATATAAAATGAACTCTACATGTACATGGGGAGATTGTGTATGTAACTGTCATTTGAGATGGTAGCTATATACAATTAGTTAACATCCTGTGTTAAATAGATGCACATTTTTGACTGTAGAACATTCTGGTAGATATACGTTTGGGTAAAGCAACTATAGGTATTGGAAAATTTGTCATTGTTATATCACTATGTCTGGCCTTAAGGTTGTTGTTGAGCACCAGGTCAATCCTGATGCAAGTCATTGTATTTAGGTCTATCTGACATGTAAGTGAATAGCCAAAGCAGAAGGGCTGTTGATAACTGTGTCAGGTTTGAACTGGATTTAAATACCATTCTTAGATTAATTACTTAGTTCCACACCAACACATGGTTAAGTGTAAACAATTTCTGTTGTTTCTAATAAAATTTACCAGCTTAACCATCACCCTCACTACCACTACAACCACTGAAATAATTCTATTTGTGATAATCCCATTTTTTATTCTGATATAGTGCATCTTGGATTTGTGTATGTTGTGGTTAAGAAGCTTGCTTTCCAACCACGTGATTTTCGATTCAATCCCACTGCATGACACCTTGGACAATAGTCTTTTATTGAAGCCCTGTAGGTAGATTTGGTAAACAGGAGCTGAAGGAAGCCCGGTGTGCATGTGTGTGTGTGTGTGTGTCTCTTTGACTTGACATTGTGCAGTAGTTGTAAGCAAGCTTCACCATCATACAAGCAGTGTTGTTCGTTTCCAGTTTTCTGTGAAAGCATGTCCAACTATAGGGAAATATTACCTTGCTTGGAAACAAGTGAGGGTTGGTGACTTGAAAGGCATCCAGCAATAAAAAATATGCCTCAACAAATTCTATCTGAGCCATGCAAGCAACAAAAAATACACCACCTGTCTTCGTCTGTTGTATTTTCGTGAATTCTCCCCATATATATATATATATATATATATATATATATATATATATATATATATCATCGTTTAACATCTGTTTTCCATGGATGGTTTGAAAGGAGCTGGAGAGCTGTCCAAGCTCCAATTGTCTGTTTTGGCATGGTTTCTATGGCTAGATGCCCTTCCTAACGCCAACCACTTTACAGAGTGTGCTGGGTGCTTTTTATGTGTTACTGGCATGAGTGTGGTGGCATATATATATATATATATATATATATATATTGGTAAATTATTGAAAATTGCCTTGGTGCTTACGGGTTTTCAGTTAGCTAGTCAAATAGTTTGTTGAGGAAGGTCTTGCTGCAACTTTATATGGTATCAATGACTTACATTTAGTTTGTCATTTAGTTTGTGACTCATCCTATATTGTTTATCTTTTGTTGTAAACTATTCAGTTTGTCAGATTTTCTGAACGTACTTTCATTGCATATTATTTCATCTGTATTGCTATCATTATTCTCATCGTTATCATCATAATCATCATGTTTGTATTCCGATATGACAGTTTTATGTAATAAATTTCTGTTGTATTCAGGGCTACATGGGCTACCTAAAAGAGAATCCATTGAGAGACGGCATGGAAGGAAAGGATAAGATTATATTTGGTAATATTCATCAGATATATGATTGGCATCGAGAGTAAGTATCAGGTTATCTTTAGATCCTCTCTCAAACTGATATTTAACTACACATACATGCACATTCACACATTCATAGATTGATATACACACACATCCACACACATACCTACATTCACTTAATCACTCTCAAATTCATACTCACACTCATTCACATCCACACACTTGCAAGTATATTCTTATACATACTTACATGTGTGTGTGTGTGTGTGTGTGTGTAAATTTACAAATAAAATGTACTCAGTATTGCACCAGAGTATAGTTATTTATGGAGTGTTGAAATTTGCAATTAGTTATGTAGGTAATGATCCTCCAATTCATATGACTCATTCATGTGAGCAAACTCTAAATTGCTTGCTAATTCATTCTTTGGAAATAATTATTATATATCATATTGCAGCTGCAAATTTGTCAACAACTATTACTCGGTTTATTTGACAGTACCCGCCTCCTCTGCACATATGCCATGGCTGCCCTTCATAGAGTGGGTTGACTGCATTTGACTGCCACAGTACTATTTTGGAGAAGGGAGTTGTCTGATGGCCACGTCTCTCTCTCTCATATATATATAGCCACTCACACACACATACACACATACATTGTTGTTAATGCGCCAGGATAGGGGTTGGATAATCCAGATGCCACCAAATATTCACATGCAAAATTAATGTTAATAAAGTGATTAAAATGTCAAGTAGTGTAAGATGAGGTGAAGTAGAATTCTTGTAGCAGATCTCTTCTCTAGAAAATAACAAAGAGTCACTAACTGAAACAATAGAACTCTCAGTGAGAAGAAGTCTGTGTGGAGTTGCTTGACCTACTAGAAATAGCAGGCAAATCCTCAGATCACACTTTATTATCTTAGAAAAGTGAGAACACAATGGATAATGTGTGCTTGGGAAAAAGACAGAATGGTCAACATTTGGAATATCCTTGATTATATTTCTGCATGATCAAAGTTACCTGTGGCTAAATAGCAACATACAATTTTCAGATCCTTGCAACACAATAAATATTCCTGCTTCTGAACTTTATTGAGCTGACATTTGCCAGTATAAACACAGACTCTCTCTCTCTCTCTCTCTCTCTCTCTCTCTCTCTCTCTCTCTCTCTCTCTCTCTCTCTCTCTCTCTCTCTCTCTCTCTCTCTCCCCCCCCTCTGCTTTCTTTCATTAGTTTCATCAGTCTTTTTTTTTATATTGTTTATCCACTGTGTGTTATTTTTTTATTTATTTATTTTTCTTTTCAGAATATTTCAACCTGAATTAGAAAAATGTATAGAAGAACCTGATAAGTTAGGATCTGTGTTTGTAAGATATGTGAGTATCTTTAACTCTTTGTTACTAATTCACAGTTACTAGTAATTAATATGGTAATAAGTTATCTACATTTGAAGGATACTTTTTCTAGTTATCAACAGTGTTTCAGTAAACTTTATACTATTGTGCTAGTTTCTACCAACAGTACAGAAGTAAATATTACTGTATACCACAGTACTATCAGTCAACTTGGCATCAGTAAACATCACTACATAATTACTATTGCACTAGTCACTATCATCTCTAGAGAAGCAAAGAATACTACTGTACTAGTTTCTACAAGCAGTACAGGAATACTAGTTTCAACATATTAGTGTACTACTGACAGTGCAGAAATAACCTACATTATACTACTGTACTAGTTACTAGTTACTAGTTACAGTAGACAAGTAAACAATACTATACACTATTCTAATATCTATTAACAGTACATAGTAAACAATACTGGATATTATTGAATTATACTTTTCCAAGTACAAATTAAATACACTTAAAGCAAGTTTAATTAAGCTCAAAGTAAATTAAAATGGCACCATCAGACTTTTGATGTCTTTATCTAATGAGTAATAAATTACAGTTCAATTTTAAACCTTCGTAAGAATAATCTATTTTGGAAATACATAACACAGCTACTGTTATCATAAATACAACTGTTTCAGTGAAATCATTCTTCAGTCAAGATGTCTTACTGTATAGATTGTTGAGATGCAGTCAGTCCTTACATTGAATGTAAATGTTAATTGTTGGCATTCATTTAAATCACTCGAGTGACTCAGTATTTTCATGTTCAATCTTCTGGACTTTGTTATGGACAGCTCTGCAATACAAATATGGTACACAGTCTCTACTTACCCAATTATATGCTATTGTCTTAAAACCATGTACAATAGCAATAGAGTCCCAGTCTTCTCATTCAGTAGCAGACAGTACATGCATACAAGTTTCAAGTGCAAGCTTCTTGTATGCCCCACACCCACTTGCTTCCCTGTTTGACACAGTACTTGTAACTTGAGATAAGCTATCTTGCTCTGAGACTGGCTTTCATCAACTGTAAGTAAACACAGCATTGAAAACCTAAGTCAAATGATGAAATGAATTCAAGCTTGAAACAAAATAGCATAAGACCTAACAATTTAAGATATAGACATCTGTTGTTTTATCTCATTATCTGCTATTTAATTTGCTCAGTGGTAATTTTAGTTTGCTTCAAGGTTATTCTAATTTGTTTCAAGATTAACATGCTTCGAGTTTATTTTAATTTGTACCTGCGGAGGTATACATTCATACATGTCAACATTACATAGTAAGCATCATTATATACTGCTGTATTCATTTCACAAGATACATGATCACTTCAATAGGTAAGAAGAGTCTAATAAACTGGAACACTCTATTAAACTAAGAAGTATTGAGAGAACTGTTTAATTACGATTTTATATTGTATCAAGTGTTTAGTTGTATCTATATATCTGGTATGTATTGTTTGATATTTCTAGAAGAATGCAGATGAGAGTAATGCAGTTATTAATCAGTTACAGTTGTTTTGCTATTTAGTGGAAATTTTACATCAATGAAAAAAGTTATGTAAACTCATATAATATTAAATGAAATTTTCCACCAACCATCTCTGTCATTCTTGGTGTAAATGTAATACTAACATATGTAGCTGATATTGGTTAAACAAATATGAGAAAACAAGCTGCTTATAAGATCATAGTAATGAATTAAATAGTAAGTTATTGCACTATCAGGGAGACACTCAAATGGAGCAACTGTGAAGACAAAGTATCATCTTAGTTCCCATTCATTGGAGCTATTGTAAACTTCCATATTTAGGGAACTAAAAATTTATTGTATGCATGTATACTAGTGGAGAGATAAGTAGACTAAGAAAATATGATGGAGAAGTTGAAAGAGGTGAGAGTTTACTAATATATTCTAAAAAGTGCCATTAATAAGAGGAAGAAAAATATAAAGAGAAAATCAGGACAGATAAGATTTAAAGGATGAAAACAGCTAATTAGAATAACAGTACAGAATACAGTTGTAAGGCTACTACTAGAATTATGGTTTGATATTATTAGATGAATTAGATCTGAAATTAAATAAAATTATTAGTTAAAAAATAAAAAATTAGCTATTCAAGAAAAATTTTAAGTTGGAAATTAAGATGGTGAGAACATTTTATATGGAATCATTTGTGATAAGAACTGGAGTAACACAAAGAATAAGAATGTTATTTTTAATTCTTATTAAAACTAAGTGAGTTAGCTAAATGGAATTTCAATAAAGTTTTATTGAATTGGTGGGAACAACAGGTCAATAATTCAAAACCCTTATTAATTAGAACTGCCCTACACCTGATAATTTTAAGTGCTTCCATAGAACATAAATTACAACTATACCCACTCCTTTTGTATGGAAATGCAGTATGTATAATTGACTACAAAATTGAGTTAATATTTCTCTCTTTGAGATCCCAGATAAATTTATCTAGTGAGGTACTCAGGTCTTTCTTTTGTTACTAAAGCAATGTATATGTTTATGTAAGTATATGTTTATGTGATCTAAATTCAAAACAGTTATACACTAAATACTTCTAAGACATTGTTTATTTAAAGGCATCTATTTTGATCCCTATAATTACACATACTGTTAGGTGTATTATCTGAAGAGATATTGTATACTGCATTAGTATTATTGTTATAGCTGAAAGGGGACTCTAAAGTGCAAGTGTTATTTATACCAGATAGAGGTATATCATTCCCAAAGGATTGAGTATTGTACTTGCTATATGAAAGATTAACATCATGTTTTTCATTACTAATACTATTTAATTTCCTATTGTTAATAGCTGCAATATTTTCAGCTAACTTAGGTGTGGTAAAATGTATGAACTTCCCAGTGTATCAAAGATTTTACTATACAGTAATCCCTCGACTATCGTGGGTGTTACGTTCCAAAACCTTCCACAGAAATAATTAAAATCTAAAAACATATAAATACCTATCGGCTGCAGAAACCCAGATATACTGAGGAGTCCGCGATATAAATTTACATATATTAGCCAGAAAAATCCATGATGTACCAAGTGTGCAATAGGTGAACCATGATATGGTGAGGGATTATTGATGTTTAACCTTCCAAAGCCTTAAGATTCCAGAAATATCCAAAACTAAATTAATTCCAAAACAGATTTAAGCCATGTAATATTTCTCTTATATAATCTATTTTTGCCAATTTTATTATTGTTTGAGTGATGTGCAGATTCTGCTCTCATGTGATACATATACACCTGAATTGTGCCATAGCTAGAAGAGTAGAGGGATGAGTGTTGGGAAGATGAGGGGTGAGGAAACATTTGAAGGGGTGCAGGAGCAGGGCCCAGTAAGTATATAGAGATAAACAATGCTGTAGGATCTCATTTACATTGAGATGGATGTGTCTTCTCAAGCACAGCAACAGCAAATCCCCAATAGTCCTACTAATTTCTGTGTACAGTAAAAATCATCAACATCATGTTTATATATTAATTCAGTTACCATAGATTTTAAGCCAACACTATAATAAAGGCTGTGAAGAGACTGTAAAAATATTTAAATAAAATGTGACACTAAAACTTTTTTCCTAGAACTTATTTTCTGTATTTAAAATATTTGCTATAATTAAATTAATTATTGATTCAAGCAATTATCAGTTCAAATAATTGTTTTTCCAAGCAACTGTTTTCAACAAATTGGCATCAAACCATATACAGTATGTCTTTCAATCTAAATATTGTATATAGTGTATCATTTGATCTATATAATATATAATGTTTTGTTGTCGGTCTGTATATTCTTAAGTTTATTTTAACCTGCAAAATCAAGGCTGGAAATATCAAAATTTTTAATAATTTTAAAGCAATTCTTTCAGATTATATCTATAAATTTTTATTTTATATTTCAGGAAAGACGGTTGTATATGTATGTAAAATATTGTGAAAACAAACCAAAATCTGATTTTTTAGTTGCAGAATATATAGATTCATTTTTTGAGGTAAAACTTTTTTCATACTTTCACTCTATTATATTTTTATAGTAACAACATGTTATTATTGACATTAAGATTATTTGTTAACAGTGATTATAATTTGGTAGGGAAGAAGGCAGAAAAGGGGGAAAATCATTTTGTCCACTTCTGTACATGAAATAATTATTGATCATAGATAGCACTTTACCACAACAGTGTGTTTTGAGGAAAGAGAGTGTGTATCTGTGTGACTGTATATGAAAGTAATATATAAAAACAGATAGTGTAAAGAAGGAAGATAAGCAAAAAATATTAAATATTCTCTTAAATTTTATTGCTTTAAAACAAGAGTTTGCATCATAGAAACAAAAGCAGTATCAGTTATCCTGTACTAAAAAGGGTTTTAATAGAGAAGATGAATCTTGTGTAACTTAATAAACTGAGTAAAGATTATTTGCCAACATAATGTGGCAGTCCTGGTTAGGATGATTGTTACTGTTATTTAGTCTCAGGAAAATCATCTTCGGCTGGCTATACGGCACACGAATCTTTACTCTAGAGTACTGTTACTGAATGTCTCTCGTTCAGAGATTTAGAAATAATAATTTTCTATTTATAAGCTGAATTTTCCAATTTGATTAATTTCTATTTTTGTGATAATTGACCGATTCTTTTCAATACTTCTAGGACATCAGACAAAAATTAGGTCATCGACTTCAGCTTCAAGACCTGCTTATCAAACCTGTTCAAAGAATTATGAAATATCAGCTTTTATTAAAGGTTTGTTGAAAATATCTTCTGAATTTCATTGTTTTATCATCTGTAAAGATCTGTTAAATATTTCACAAATTTTTGATAGAAGATTTAATATTGTCTGTCTAATTTGTTTAGAAGATTTAATATTGTCTGTCTAATTTGTTTAGAAGATTTAATATTGTCTGTCTAATTTGTTTAGGAGATTTAATATTGTCTGTCTAATTTGTTTATTGTGTTAAGTTAATGGAGAAGAGAGATTCAATTAGAGAGACTATATTAAAAGAGATAACATATTGATATAACTAACTAGTTTTATAGCTTTTAGGAGTCTTTATGCAGTTTTAATCATTGATAACTGGCTTCATTTTTAAAATTCTTTTTCGGCAATCTGGTAAAGGATAACTTGTTTTGTGGGGAATTTTCATTGAATGTAAAATTATTCTACAAAATTTCTTTCCAACAGGATATTTTAACACATACTCAGAAAGCTGGTTTGGATACTGCTGACATACAGAAGGCTGTGACTGTGATGTGTGTTGTACCAAAAGCTGCAAATGATATGATGCAGGTTGGCCGCCTACAAGGGTTTGATGTAAGTTTCTGTCTTCATCACTTTAATATTTCCTTTTTTTATCGTTCCAATGATTGAAGCAGCTTTTCACAGGAGTGGAATTTATCTCAAAGCCTGAAAGATTTCTTTATTCTCCTCCTAATTATTTCATATTAATTCTTTGTATAAATTTGTAGATGGTGGAAAGTAAGAAAGATTTCGTAGAAATTTTTTCTCCCATCAGTAAAGGCACAGTTGATAAAATGTTGTGGTGCTGAACTACTGACACCTGGTCATAAGTTCAAATCTTATTGCTGTCAATTTAACGCACCCCTATCAAGACACTCTATGAGTCTGTTTGCTTACATAAAACAGATAAGGTTCTACTCTTACTTCTCATTTGACAATCATTAGAAATAGCATCCATCTAGCATTTAAAACAATTGTTCCATCAAATTAGCTACAGCAACCTATTAAAATGTTTATAAAACATTAAAAGAAGCATCAGTAAACTGTTGTTAATGAGATGATGTGATACTTTGATATATTAATGAGATAGTTAGGCATAATTAATAAACCTAAATATACTATGCTCTTGTCTTTGATACAGGGTAAATTAACTGCACAAGGAAAGTTATTGCTTCAGGTGAGTATTTTTATTTCTCTCTTTTCTGTTCCTTTCTTTATTCTTTGTCCATTTCTCTTAAATTCCACCTCTGTTGCCAGATGTTAGAATTTGCTGCAGATTATTGCCAATTTTGTAGCATTCATTCAAAGTGATTTCTTCTTCTGGATAAGTTATTACTTCATTGAAGAATTTCTGGAGAGGAAGTTTTTAATCTGAGTATTGCAAACAGCAAATTACTAATAAAAAGGGAACTGTATCTCTTAATGGTGTTCGTTTATAGTTAGTTGAAATGGTTTGTTGATAGTCAACTATTTTTATCAGAGCCACTCTAGTCCTGTTGGTAAATAGTTATTGTTCATCCCATTTTACCACTGTTCAAGCTGAACTTTGATCAAAAACACTCCAACAGTGACCATCCCATCTTTTCCCCAGACACAATGCACCAAAAATTACATTATTCAGCATGTCCTATTTTGAATATTGAAAAATATGATGGGGGGGGGGCTGTTTCTAGCAGGTTGAGCAACTACACAAAGGCACTGTTGTTGACTTGTTAATAAATAGTAGTGAGCATCAAAATTATATAATGACTTTGTAAAATGGAGTAGACAACAAATTATTTTCCCTTGCATTTTATGTATCAATGATTAACTAATTACATTGTCACAGCTAGTTAACTTTTTAAATATATTTATAATTTATTTCTTAAACTTTTTTCATGAAATAATGTTGTAAACTGATTTTGAGTATATCCATTTTCTTTGCTCTTACCATACACTGATATATTTGAACTAGTGTCCTCAACTTGGTTGTAATAGTCACAACCTTTCAGCTGTTGTCATCTCTGACCTTTAAGTGCTTGTTGCTTTTGAAAATTCTCACAGAATTTGGAACTGAATTCTTTTAAATCCAAAATGGTAGATTGTTCACATTCCATTGTTCATACCTTGGACATTCTCCTTAGTACTAATTCCATAATGCAACTAATTCATTATGTTTCAACCAGAGAATATATAGCTTGAAAGACTCACCTCAAAAATTATTATTGGTCATCATGTCTTAAATTATTTCTAGACTGGATCGTGTTAACTTTACATAATTTGCTTATTAATTCACACATTTGTTCATTAATTCACTGATCTTTCCATTTCTTTACTGATGAAATAGATGACTACCTTTGTTCAGTATTACTTAAGTTTGTTCTATTTGTCTGTTCACAGGAAACTCTACTGGTTGGTGAAGTCACAGAAGGTAGTCACTCCAAATTTAGAGAAAGACGAGTGTTTCTTTTTGAACAGATCATCATTTTTAGTGAAGTGATTGAGGACAAGAAAAGGGGCAGTTTTTCTGATGCCAATTATATTTATAAAAACAGTGTAACGGTAAGGTTATATCAGTCATTACTCTTCCCATGTCTCCACCCTTTCTTTTTCTTTTTTTAACATTTGTTTATGTGAAGTCCAAGTTCAGCCCTGAGCAAGCAGACCTATGACTAAAGGTATTCCAACCATGACCATCCCATCCATTAATCAGACAGTTTATCTGGAACTACATTAAGCAATGTGTCTCTTTTTTAGGGCAGTAGGATACAATTTAAGGGAGATTTAACTGCTACTTCTAGCAGATCAAGAAATGACTATATTCCAGATATTTGACTAGAAGTAACAGCCACTCTTTATCATAGCTAATGTTTACATGACAGAACTATGTCTGTGTATCATTGTAGTGATTAAGACCTTAGTTCCTCATCATATAACTAGTCTCTTTTCTCTCTCTTTTTGTCTCTCTTTCCCAACTGTTTCTTTCGCTCTCCTTACTCCTTCTTCCCCCTCTCTCTCTCTGTCTCCCTCCCTCCCCCTTCTCTCACACACATACACACACACACACACAAAGCACCAACGACATGTAAAATTTACAAAGCTGCTCTTTTCCTCTGACATTAACTGAGATGGTACTTGAAGTGTGACATTTTAAAGTAGGGAACATGGCACCGTTTGCTTGGTGCACATCTGGTGTAATTAACAAATACAGAAATTAATAAACACTATGTATGACTAACAAACTGGGTAAATGAGCTAACAGAGACAGGGCATTTAACTCTTCTTGCAGAAAACTTAGTATTTATAGTAGTTATATATTCATTTAATAATTATGCACCCATCCATCCAACAGATATACTCTCGTTTAATAGTTATTCTCTTAGAGTTGATTAGTTACTCCTTATTTTCTATTACTATGTTACATATCTGGTTGTATTATTGTAGATTAGTCATTCCTGGTTTTGTATTTGCTGTGTCACATATCTATCAGTATAACTGAAGTACATTAGTTTACTCTCAGTGTAATGCATGTGGTGGTTTTACTAAAGACAATTAGTCTCTCATGTTGTGACTATATTACTTTCTGTAATACTGTGGTTGCATTTCTTTGAATATTGCTATGGTTATGAAATTGTGGTGACCAGTTTGCCACATGAAAGCATCTATATCTTAATGATGATTTTTGTTTACTAACACTTGCACACACACACACATGCACACACAACCAACCAACCATATGTGTTTTGAAGAGAGAGAGAGAGAGACAGAGAGAGACTGAAATATTACCACACAAAATAAGAGCTTAAAACAAAATCTATTCTTTGAAACAAAAAATTTAGAGCCAATTCAGAATATTTATGGTTAATAGTTGAGTTCTCTTGTTTTCTTATAAATTTGTTAAATATTAGGTTTGTTAGATACTTTTCTGTTTTCAAGTTCTACTTGGACAGATATGGTTTTTTTCTACTTTCTTGACTTTATAAAGATAAAAATAAGTAAGTCCCTAAGGCAATAAGGTAGTTTACTGTCTTCTGCTATATATCTACAATATCTGGACTATATAATGGTTAAGGGATAGTCTCTAAAACAGTAAAATGGTTTACTCTTTTCTACCATATAAAAACTGTAAATTACTTGTTGATCAACATAATTAGTAATTCTAACAGCAAAGATAACTAACTGAAGAAAGCAGGAATGAGACTGAACTATATTGATTGATACCTATTATTGGCAGCTAGGTGAACAGATTCAAGGACTGTGGTCAAGACTGAATCACATTGATTTAATGCCCGTGACATTATAAAGTAGGAAACACAGCACCATTTGCTTGTTACATATCTTTGTAATTAGCAAAAACAATAATTAATAAATAGGTGACTGCATAGAGGCTTTGTGTGACTGATTGTTACTGGAGTGATTGATAGACTGTGGCCAGAGACTGAATCAATTTATCTGGTATCTATCACTGTCAGCTAAGTAGATTGATTAGTGGACTGTGGTCTGAGGTTGAACTATATTGATGTAACACGTTCATCTGACAAGTAGCTGAACTGATCAGTGGATTGTAGCTCTAAGCTGAACCATATTGATGTAGTACCTGTTATTGACAATTAGGTGAGCTAAGACAGCATATAATAAAGTATCTGTTCAGAAATATGCCAAAACATCAGCACCACATATGAACTCCAGGCTTCCAACAAATAATCCACTTCTGTAACCAAATGGCTATTTCCACTAAACTTTAACTGTATACCCTAGTAAATATTTGCATAGAGTGGATTTGAAGAAAAGATTATATTTCATTCAGACTGGCTAAAGTAATAATACAATAATTTTCTATGAATCATTATTGATAGCAATGATTGGGCAGATAAAATATTGAACTACCTACTGATGCTCTATTGTTTCGAAACAGAACACTTCCTTTAGTCCACCCTAACTGTTTGTAGGGATAGCAATCAGGTTAGCTGTGATAGTTTGACACTTTAGCCAGAGGGAAAAGTATCTCATCTATTTTACACTATGAAGCTAGTGTGGGGGACATTACATTCATATATGTCAAACAGTTGTTGTCAGGTTGTTGGGCAGAGCTGGCTATCAACCAACATTTAGTCTTCGTTTGCTCAGCAAGTTTTCCTTTGTTTGGTGGACATTACAGTAAATTGTGAAAACAGATGCTTTCCTCTTCAGCTAATTATTGTTTTTAAATTGCACTCAGAGTGGAAAGTGCTACCCTGTAGTAAATTTCTTGAAAGATAGGTGAGAACGGCAAACGCAGGCCAAGAAATACATCTAAGAAAAAGCATTTTCCCTTTGTAGTCAAAGTAATCTTGGATTTGTGGAAGTCTTTGATTGATTCTAAGTGGCTGTCTTCCTAATGGGACATTGCTATATTTTGTATACTGTGTATACCACCACTTCATTTCATATAGTTCCATTATAAATCCAACTAATTTTATAACCCATCCCCTGTACTGTCCCCTTATACTGTTACTTTTAGCTCAATCATAAAGAAATTCCTTTTTACAGGGGGTAGATTATCAGAATCAGTAGAGCAGTATTTAGTTTGATTTATTTACATTTTGAATTCAAACCATACCAAAGTCACTTTTGCCTTTTAACTTTCAGAATCATTAAAATATTTATCAGTCAAGTATTAAGCTTGATATAATCAACTATAGCCTTCCTTGAAATGTATAACCTTGTGCCTTCGATTTTGTCTTTCATCCTTCAGGAGTCAATAAAATAAAGTATCAGTCAAGTACTGAGCTCACTTTAAACACTAACCCCTCCTCTCACATTTCTGACCTTGTGCTTATGTTAGAGATGATTGTTATGTTATTTACAGTAATGATTTATTCAAATTATTTTATGTATTTCCAGGTTAATAAAATGTCTATGAATGAAAATGCAGAAGGAGATGATTTAAAATTTATACTTATCGATAGAACACCTGATAGTAATATGAAATATATTATTCAAGCACCTACAGAAGAAATCAGAGATGAGTGGATTGCTCAAATCCGTTCTATATTAGATATGCAGGGCGATTTCCTACGAGGTATGTATCATACAATTTGCTGATTTACAACTTCCAGACTTGTATTTATCCCCCACAATAATCTAGCATCCCATAGATATTGGTTACTTCCTGTAAGCATATCAAATTTATGCAGATAGATAAATGAACACAGGAGATAATATATGTATCATCCACATTGTGCTTTCTGTTATATATATTTTTTTATTCTGTTACCTAATTTCTTTACAAGTTGTAAAGAAATTAATTAACATTCAAGATTAAGTTAGTAAATTCTATATTTGAAGATTCGATGGATCTATTCATTTAAAAAATCTTTTTAGCAGTAAAAAGCCATTAACTCTGAAGACTGCTCTCTATTGTTTGTAAAAGATTCAAATTTTGAATTATTCAAATTATTTTAATTTCCTACATCATATACATTATAGCAAACATTGTGTATGTATGTGTGTGTGCTTCTTCCAAGTTCATTGAAATATGGTTGGCATTATCAAATATTTTCTGATGATTATTTGGACTGCAATTGGTGATATTCATATCTTATGTGTACATAAGCCATATTTTTTTTTTTATTATTATTTTTATATCCTTCATAATATCAAAATTATTGAAGTACATAGCTGGGTCAGTTTATTTTTTATAGACTCTCTTTCTTCAGAACAAGTCATGGTCTCTCACTCTGGTGCCAACATCAAACTCACACCATCCGGCTGACCGTTCAAATAACTAATCTGGGTAATAAAAGCACAGCCCAATGTCCACATGTGAACATTTGTCACACACCTTCCCTATTTTGATATCAGAACAAGCACCTTTTATTTTGTGGATATTGCACAATTTTATTTGAAACCAAATTGTATTGTTTGACTCTAGTTAGAGGTCATAAATATTTGTGTCCAGTCTTGTATGATGAAGTCAAGTGTTACAAAGGTTGCAATAATTGTCTTATTTTGCACACGTATTGTATGTTTCTGTACCTCTATTAGAGAATGGAATTTCCAGGAGTTTTCCCTTTTGTTGGATTTTTTTTTATTGTGTTCTGTTTTTTTTTATGTTCTAAATAGATTTAAGTTGCTAAGTACTGAACAAAATAGAGATTTTGAAACCCCAAATAGATGTGCCTTGCTTTATTTTGACTTCATACTATTGCTGTATTTTACTGAGGAAGTTAATTATATTTGGCTCATTTGAACAAGTCTCTTTTTGTAATTTTTTATTTTTTTATTTTCCTACCTTTAAAATGTCTTATACTGTGAAAAAAAATTTAAAAGAACTTTGCTGAGAGTCTTCAGCAAATTTGATTCTTGGTTGTTGCCATTTCCCTTCAATATATTAATTATAATATTGGGAAAGGCATGAATATTTCATCCCTTATAACTGTAAGGCCTTGTGTCAATGTAAGAATTTTGAAGTCTTTCTGAAAATTGCTATTGGAAAAAACAATAGACTTACTTTATGTTTAAGAATGACATGACAACTACTGTTTTCTTGATATTGTTCGCTTGTTTACTTAACATTGTTCACTCTTATTTATGTAGCTTTGTTCACTTTTGTTCATTGACACAGACGATGTAATCGTGTCATAGTTTTATTTTCAACTAATCTCTAGTATTTCCATTAATCAGTAAAGAGTAGTGTTGGTTAGTGTCCTTCATTTTATTTTTCCTTATTAGTTTTAGGCCGATGTAACTATTGTATGAGTTATATATTGTCTCTGTATAAGAATATATTTCTAGACATGCTCTAAAACAATTTTGGAGTTCTAATTCCCAGTGAAAGAGAAAACATGACTTCAATCTAGGGATGGTTAGCCTCTAGAAAAAAAGCTTGGACTAACAGCACAAAGCTCTCATGAGGTCCAGCTGGGTTGAAATCCCAATACACCTGTTGTTGCACACATAAGTTCTTTCTCTGGAAATTATAATGCCAAAATTATTTTTAAATAAATCTACAAATAATTTCTTTTATGAGATTTTGTTTAGTTTTTGTCATAAATATTAAAGAGGCATTTAAATATAATGATATCCTACTAGATCTATCGATAATTATTTTGTTGTTACCATGAGGCTATGATAATTACTTAAATAAACTGGTCACCTTTTTCTGTCCATATTAGCTTGATTATATCATGTATAATCTTTGATTAGCTTTTTTTTGTGTGTATGTCTACATATCTATTATCATGATCATCACTTCTACTTTTCCTCACTTGCAAGGGTTAGATGGGTCTTCTATAACACAGTATTGCACACTTTGTTGTGGTCCTTTGTCATCTCATTTGTGAGGTTCACCTTTCACCACACTTCCCTATGTCTTTCTCATCCTTCCTCTTCCATGAGATTCTTCCATTTAAATTGCTTGGTATTTCTTTACCCAACTGTTACCCTCCATATACATCACATACCTGCACCAGCACATTTTCCTTTCTTGCACATGACATCTTATTCCTCACATGCCCAAAGTTTCTCTTAGTTCATTTGTACTCTGTTGTTCTTGCACACTAATATTTATACATCCAGTGAAGCATGCTTGCTTCATTTCTTTCCAGCATTTGCACATTCTCTGCATTCAGTACACATTTCACTTCCATTTGACATTGCACATCAATCATGAGTATCAAACGAACTACCTGTCACTAAGTGAATCCCTTTGTTGCCAGCTGAAGCAATATTTCTTTGAATTTTTTCTACTCTCTTCTTACTCTGGCTACTATGTTTTGGAACACCCCGCTCCACTGCTAATTAGGTTACCTAGGTAACAAAAACAATCAGCAACTTCCAGAGTGTGTTCTAAGCATTTGAAGGAGTTCATTTCATGGTTGTTCTTACAACTAACTACTCTTATGCATCTGCTTCATATGAAATATTTCTCCTCTACCAATCTACCTGTGATCTCACTGCATCTCTTGCACATCTATAATATACATTTAGTAAAGGAGTGCCTATCTACCTTTTCTGCTAACTAAAAATTTGTCTTTGCTCTGTTTACTTTGAGACCTCTTTGTAATAGGTTTGATTTCCACAGTTAGAATTTCTTCTTTAATTCATTGACAGAATCATCTTTAGGTCACCAGTAGACAGGACTTCCTACAAACAACAGATTTTACATTCTTCCTTTATAGTTTTAAGAATTATAATAAATAGGAAGCTGCTGCAAACTGAGCCTTGATAGATAGGTACATCATCAGCAGCAGCATTTAACATCCATTTTCCATGCTGGCATGGGTTGGATGGTTTGACAGGAGCTGGCAAACCAGAAGACTGCACCAGGCTTTACTGTCTATTTTAGCATGGTTTTTATAGCATGATGCCCTTCCTATCACCAACCACCTTACAGAGTGAACTGAGTGTTTTTTACATGACACCAGCACCGGAAAGGTCTGTTTTGGTATGGTTTTTACAGCTGGATGCTTTTTATATGGCACCTACACACTAAATTTCTCCCTGATCTCAATGCTGACTGTCACCTTATTCACAATATGTGGCTTGCATGGTACTCATAAGCCATTCATCTAAAGCTAGTTTTTCTTTTGGTTTTATTTTTTTGCAACTATTAGACTACAGACTGTGGTATCCTGTTAAGGGGTTTCTCTAAGCCTACAAATGCTAGCTAATGTGGCTTATTCTTAACTGAAAAAAATTCCTGTGGTGGCCTTGTGTTGAAGATGGCATTGATTAAGTTAATACTCTTCCTAATTAATTATGTTATAACTCTTTCTCTTACTGTTGCAATGTAGTCCATCAGTTTGATGCTTCTGCGCTTTCTTTCTAGAGCATCTCCAGTGCCTTTCTAGCAGTTGATGTTGATGCTACTATGCCAGTCATTGAGTATGATACCTCCCTCTATTACCTCATTGGCTATGTGAATGATTAGTGTATTTCTTACTCAGCTGAATATTTTAGCATCTCAGTAGCTATCATTGATGGTCCTGCTGTTTTTCCTGCCTTCATATGCTTAATTATTCTTTTGACTGTATAGTTATCAACATCAATAGCTGGTCCCTCAGAAGGTCTTACTTGGCTCCAGTTATTTTCAAAAAATATTGCTGATCTTTTGGTTTAAGTCTCAAGTAAACTTGTTTCAAATTCATATCAACTGGATACAGCTCAAATTAAGTACTTTCTGGCAATATCATTAACATTGTTCTTACTAATTCAACAGTGTTTGTCTTGTTTTGTTTCTGTTGTGTTTGTAATAAGAAAAAATCATTAAATTCTTGTTGTTATTGTTGTTACAGCTCTTCAATCACCAATTGCCTATCAGAAAGAACGGACAAAAGAGCTGTAAGTACTTTGCCTTTCCGGATGTGTAACACAGTTCATACAGTAGCCATACCTCACCAGACTGTAGCTATCTCTTGGATTACAGGCCAATTTATCTACTTTGCCTATAATTTTGGATAGACCAGGCTACAGTTGTTATTCTTCCTTTAAAAACGAAAGAAAGAAAGAAATAACAAAAAGAAACTTGATTAAAAAAACACATGCACACACACACATACACACATACACACACACACACACACACACACACACGGGCACACACACACACACATGCACACATATTTACACATACACAAAGCAAAGAAAACCATCAGGATTTCATCAACTTCACATAGTTTTAATCCTGAATGACTAACTTTAGTCTCAACTGGCACGAACTACATATGTGCATTGTCCAAAGTCAGTTGGGTTATGGAGTTAATACTGCAGCAGTTTAACTACTTCCCTCCAGTAAGTTCTCTTGGAGTTGGTCACACTGATGACTTTTGGTAGTTGTTCTGTTATCTCTTCTGTTTTGTTTATGTTGACACTTCACTGCTACTACTGATGATGATGACAACGGCAACAGCAATGATGGTGGTGTCCAAGGCAATATTACTACATCCAGGATTGGCTTTAGTTCTACCTGCCTCTTACTCAAATCAAACTACAGAAAAATATTATTATAAGAAAAATCATTGTTTCTTGGAAAATTTTCAAGAAAATATTAAAATTTAGTTGCAAAATATCATTGAAACTAAATTAACATTGCTCTGGAATCTTCTATTTGTTTGAATTATATAAAAAAAAAAAACAACAACAAAAACAGATGAATTTCCTTTGAAAATTTGCTCAATTAGAGCTGGTTCTCTTCATCTTTAAATTTTATTTTTCCATTAATTTGTTTTTTTTTCTTTTTTGGCAACTATTTTTTTTTTATCTATTTAAATTTATTTTTAAAAAGAAAAGTTAGTAATTTTTTTTTTTCTGTTCTTGATCATCTCTTTTAAAAATCAAAAGCTCAAAACTTGTATATTTATTTCATTTACATCTGTCTAATGTTAATCTATTCATTTCAGCTACTATTATTTCAGTGAAATCTAGTCATCTAATAAAACAAACATTCATTTTAACTAAGACTTTTGTTAACTCGTATTCCTGAATGTTTTAATAGTAACAGCATTCTTTTTTAATCTTCTATATGCAGTTTTTTTTTTATTTTATTATTTTTTTTTTTATTTTCTTCTT
>NC_068982.1:162182984-162189091 GCF_001194135.2 Octopus bimaculoides
TATATATATATATATATATATATATATATATATATATATGTGTGTGTGTGTGTGTATGTGTGTGTGTGTGTGTGTGTGTATGTGTATATATATATATGTACACACACAAGTATATATATATATTACTATTTATGAAATGTTTCTCTTCAATGTTTGTAAACTATTTCACTGTGTAACTTTTGATTTTTCTGTACAATCCCTTGGTAATAGTTAATATTCTCTATCCTTCCCTCCCTCTCTCTCTCTATCTCAGGCACACACACACTCACACATAGCAATAATTGTAATTTTTTTTTATGGTGTTATCCTCAGAAACCTAAACACCAAAGATGCCATGAGATATTAGGTCTTCTAGTGATTCTATTTCTAGATTTTAGGTTGCATCTGCTGGAAGAATCTATTGATGCACACTTTATCATATGCATTGCTTTGTTCTCGCAACCTCGGAATGTGTTAGTACAATGCTGTGTCTACAGAAATGTCAACGTGTACATTTAGTATTACTACAGTTGTTTGTTTAGCAGTTAGACATTTAGTGATTTGTCTAAAGTGGTCTATGTGGAGTGGGAGTGGGGAAGGACATCTTTTGTTTCTTGTTTTCTTTTTAATATCTTCGTTTTTTTAGAAATAAGTTACTACACACACACATACACACAGCATTATAGCATACAGTAAGAGAGTAGTAGCAACAGATATATTTTCTCATTATCCTCTTAGCTAGATCTTTTTAACATTCCTGAATCAAAGCTAGATGACCTGACATATTTTGATTGCGGAAATAAATATCTTTCTCGTAAAAGATACTTCTTGTACTTTGGTATGTTGCAACAACAACAACAACAAACAGCAATAATAATAATAATAGCATGTTTACAACCCAGTTGTAAAATAATTATTTCCAGTGTGTGTATTTTATATATACACACACACACACACACGCACATATAGAGAGAGATACATATAGATATACACACACACATACTGTTTTATATTTTTAAGAAATGGTTATTTCTTTGTTTCATTTCACTAGGTGAAATGGAAGTCGGTAGAACCCCTGTCTTCATTATACTATCAATAGATGTTTTAGTTATTGCAGTTATATATCTTTTAGATGTTAAATGTATCGTTCTGAGTGACTAATTAATGTGACATATATTAGGGATGAACAACTGTAATGATGATGATGTTGATGATGATCATGATGGTATTGATTTCGACTGCATACTTCAATTTTTATAATATGCAAACATTTCCAGATGAAGAAAACTGTGTTCTTCTAATTAAAAAGTAAATGAAACATTAAAGGAGAGAACCTAGTGAATTAGGGAGAGCAGTGACAGCATGCCCAGTTTAGGGTGAGCAATTTGGTCACTTCCGGTGCTGGAATGTCTGAATTCTTTTTTTTTTTTTTTTTTTTCATTTTTTTTTTTTATCAACTTTGTTTCGCAACCTCTTTGAAAGTAGTCTTTTGATACCCCTCCCCTCCATATGTTTGTGTTTCCAGAAAGTTCCAGCTGAATATCAGAAACTAGCAATGGTTTAGTTCACCAATCACCCACACCAACAAAATATCAAAATTTACAGCATATAACTATAATTTCATTCTCCTAGGGGCTGCGCTAATTTTCCATATTAGTTTAGACCTAGCTTTTGTTGACGACTATTTTCTGTAGGTATTATGGGGTTCGATTTTGTTTTGTTATTTCTTTTGTTTGTTTTGTATGTTAGGTCTATCTTTGTTTATTTTATGTTCTCAATGTATATGGCTTTTATGTTTTTAGTTTCAGCATTTGTCTTTTACTCACTGTTTGTAGTTTCATTATGTATTTTTTCTTTTTTTTTTTTAAGTATTCTATTTTTGTGTCTGATTATATATATATATATATATATATATATCAAAGATGTATTTTCCTTAAATTAGTCTTTTGGGATCAAAGTTACTTTTAGAGCAAGTTTATTTTTCTCCAGATATTATATATGTATGTTATGGTAGTCTTGACTTTGAAATAGTGTACAGCTGTGAAATATGTATGTGGTATGGAAATATATACCTCTTATGTCCATTTATGCTATTTCTGTTTTATTTGGGGATTTGAGGAGTAAAGTCTGGCCTTTATTTAGATTGTCATTTTTATTGGGTACAGGCTTATTTGTTTCTGGATTGCAGAATTTTGCACAATCTATTTTTTTGTACTTTTTATGCATCAAATTCAAAGTACGCATTCTCCCTTTAACATTGGGTTGAATGATACGGGTTTTCATTTATATTGATTGTGATGGGTTTTTCTTTTTTTTCTGTTTTGGGCTGAATCTGTCAAGTGGTTATTTGACTTGTTCTTCGTTAATGTGTTTACATGTGGTGACTGATCAACACTTAGTGTGAACAATTGCAAATATTACTTATATTACACAAAGAGCAATAAAATTAAAATAAGTTTACCTATACAGGTACCCTTCAACATTTCGTCAGTTGTTTTTGATTTTCTTTGTTGTATTTCATCAATGTTAAATGATGTTTTCGGAGCAGTGAAATAACAATGTCTGTCGTTATTCAATTCAATCCTACTTGCCTGTTATTCAGCTCAGTGCTACCTGTCTGTTCAACAGGTGAGTGACACAAGCCAACAAGGGAACCTCTACAAGGTTGCTTAGCTTCTAGAAGTAATAGCCTAAGTTCCTCACATCACACCTTACCATCTTAAACCACATGATACATTAAACAATGTAGTCCTAGATAAACAAAAAGATAGAATTGCCAAAGCTGGAGTGTCTTTAACCTGGGGCTAAACAACATTAACAGGTGAGTGACAATGTGTCTATACAAATATAAAGGAAAGGAAAATAAACTGTTCTTCATTTGCTATAGAGTCACTTAAAAATTAAAGATATTGCTAATTAGAGACAATACAGAAAACATGAGAAGTTACTCTGTTTCATTCTTGTATAATAATTAGTTCACTTTCGTCTTCTGAATGGATAACATATGGGTTGTTAGTTTCAGAAACATAACAGGATATGGGACAGCAGAAGGAATTTTCAGCAGACATTAGTAATTTGATGGCCAGGATAAATTATTTAACACACTGGATAATAGTTGTAGCTTTCGTGATATTTGCAGCCAGAGCAGCTCAAGATCTTGTAACCAAGACCTTTCCCATTATTATTATTGGGAGCAGTAGGTTAGCAGAATCATTTGAACATCATATACTTGGACAGAGGTAATTGGTTTTCCCCAAATTTATAACCTTGATGTTAGGAACAGTTGTTATTATTAGATCAAATTCCACCAGGTCCAACTTTGTCTTTCATCTCTGAGCTTGATTTAATTGACTAACCCACTTCCTAAAATTACTGACCTGATGCAATGAATTGCTAGGATTGTTAGTATCAGGCAAAATGCCTTGCTGTAGTTCTTCCTGCTCTTTGCATTGTGAGTTTAAATTCTTCTTGGGTCAGTTTTGCCTTTCATCCTTTTGGAGTTGCAATGGTATTAATTAACTAACCTCCTTTGCATATACATACGCATGTATACATGTATTTAGGCACAAAGCCAGGAATTTTGAGGGGTCTTTCCTCAAAATTCCTAGCCTTAAATCAGAAACAATTATCAAGGCAGTGGATTGCCAGAATCATAAGAGTGTTGCATTGCTCTATATTCTGAGTTCATCTCCTTTTCACTCCAGATAAAATAAATTATCTGTCAAGTACTTGAGTCAATGGTATCAACTGACCCCTCCCCCAGATTTGCTGACCTTGTGCCTAAATCAGAAACCATTATTACTTCAGCTTTACATTCTAAGTTCAAATGTTGCCAAAGAGTTCAAATTCTGCCAAGGTCAGTTTTGCCTTTCATCCTTTCGGCATCAATAAAATAAATACCAGTTGAGTCCCCTCCCCCAAATTTCAGGCTTTGTGCCTATAGTAGAAAGGATTATTATTATTATTTTTTAAGTAGTGAGCCTGCAGGATCATTAGCATGTTGGACTAAATACATAGCAGCATTTCTTTCGGCATTATGTTCTGAGTTCAAATTCTGCTGAGGCCAACTTTGCTTTTCATCTTTTTGGGGTTGATAAAGTAAGTACCAGTCAACCGCTAGGGTTGATGTAATTTACTATCCTCCTCCCTCCCAATTTCAGGCCTTGTACCTATAGTAGAAAGGATTATTATTATTTTATCTGTATAAATAATGGCTTGGTGAAGACCTGAATAGTTTCTGTATGTGCATTTTAGAAAACCTGCAGGTAAAATGGTTAAGGTCAACAAATGCTGTGTATTCAGGCCTTAGTATTGCTATATTCTGGAATGCCCATGTATTTATTCTTAGAGATAATCTATCAATATCTTTACAGAAGTGGTTGTGTATCATTTCAGTTGTACCAATTAAAAATAGGATGATGGACACATGTTGGATTCCTACCACTGCTGAAAAATGATACCCTATTTATGACTGTTATTGCTCTGATCCTTATGCTCGTTGGTAACATTAATGTTACGATTATTATTACAAGCAATATTATTACTACAAGCATCATTACCATCATTTCCTCTATTTACAGCATTACTAAATAAATTGTAACACATAACGTTTACAGCTTCAATTTCTAACTTCATCAGCCAATGTCTTCCGTTACTGTGTGATTCATTGTTATCCTTCAGATGGCTAAATGTTTGTGCTTTTTGATCAGCTGTTCTATGTTCTGTGCAATTTAAAGTTGGGTATAGTTGTTTTCAGTGTTGATGTTGATTACCTTTATAATGTGGGAGCATTTAATACAGCTTTGTAGTGTCAGAAAACATTTAAACTCATTTGTTTTGTCCATCTTGTACTCCGCCTTATTGTCGCTGGATGTTGTTGTTGTATTCTTTATATCTTGAGAAAACAAATATTTGTCCATTACTGTGTGCAATGTTGATGTTAATTGCATGAGCTCTAGTAAAAAAAAAAAAAGGTATATGTAATAAAATATATATTTTGAGGGATTTCATATCTTCAAAATATATATTTTGAGGGATTTCATATCTTTCATAACCAACATGTTTGGTTGGCAAGAAAGTTCATTATCATCATTTTCATCATCATCGTTATCGTTATAAAATGAGTGGCAGGTACATAACTGACTTTACCACTCTCCTACATATTTGTGGTGTTCTGCCAGTGTAAGAAACTATTGTTACTTTTATTACCATCACTATCATCATCATCAGATATTACATTTGGTTCAAACAGAGGCCTGAACTTATGGCCATCAGTGATATCATGTAACTTAACCATCCATCGTATTATTGGTAGCATAATATGTTAGTTCAAATAGAAATGGCTTTGTCCTTGGATCCAGTTAGACTGTTTGGTATGCAGACTCTAGTTGAGATGACTTTACTGCCAGCAGTGATTAAGTGTAAATATGTGAGTGACAGACAATCTATTTACATAAATAAAAAATGAAATGAGAATAATAAACTACTCTTTATTTCAAACTTATATTTTCTTAAAAGAAGTCATTTTAAAAACTACAGCAAGTATTAATTACATTTGTGTGTTAGTAAAAGAAAACAATAGATCTGAAATCTGGCAGTGAAGTTCCTTCAACCAGTCCTCTTCTGGACCTCATTGATATATTTAAATTAAGGTATAATAGTCATCTTCATTCTTTCTTCAACTTTTCCTTATTATTAATAGTATCAATATTATTCATTCTATCTATTATTATTCTTTCTTTACTAGTAAATATATTCTGATAGACTGAAGTAACATATTTTGCATTTTGAGAATTTATAATGTTATAAAACAACAAGGAATAGGTATGCATTGTTAATCATCCATCTTTCCTCCTATCCACCCACCCTAACACTAGCACAGCATTTTGTTTAGATGAATGAGCATTTATTGCTTTGTTTTTCTTTTTCTTTTTTCACTGATTATTGTGTACAGATCTAGCTGTTTTACATTTCTTATCCTCGATATTTAGGGAATGGCTGAAATTATTTTATAACTTTTGGCTATGTGACAAAGAAAAACCAACTATCCCGAAACAAAAATAAAAATATAAAAAAACACCTTATATATATATGGAAAGCGGACGTTAAACGATGATGATGATGATGAT
>NC_068982.1:162189101-162194566 GCF_001194135.2 Octopus bimaculoides
AAGTTTCTGTTTCCTGAATAACATCAAAGAAAATTAGTATCAGAATCCTGTAACCACTGGTGTTATTTCTCATGAGGTGTTAAATACCTATAATATTGACTAAGCGGTATTTGATACCAAGACTTAGGTATCAGACTAACACCGAATATTTTGTTCTTAATTTTTTTTTTTTTATGTAAAAAGTAATAATAATAATAATAATATGTAAAGTTGCTTTTTTTAAAAAAAAAAAAAAGAAATATTTTTTAATAATGCTGTTTGTCTGAAAGTGATCAAGAGTTAGTTTAGGTCTGTTTTGATCAGACAAAAAACCTAGATAATAGACATGTGTAAATTGTATCAATTGCATACATATGCTGATTGCATTGAGCTGCTAGCAAGAGAAAGTAAAATAAAATAAATCAGTTTACAAGATCAGTTTTATGTTCAGAGACTTGTGTCAATTGTAATTCTCATTCAATAGTTCCTTCACCTAATCTATATTTCTTTGTACATTAAAAACAAACCTTTATTGTTGTTGTTATTAATATTATTATTATTATTATTATTATTATCATCACCATTATTATCCCTTATGTGTATTTTTTTCTCCCCCTTCTCCTCAGTATGTTGTATTTCCATGAGCCTGTCAATTAAACATGGACTACACAGTCCAGAAGCTGTAAATATAAACATTTAGTAGTGTCAAAGATTTCCGAATAAAACTTGTTTTTGTTATATTAATCAAAAGCGTCATCATTTCTACCTATGCAGTTTTTTTTTTGTTTTTTTTTGTATTGTTTTGGAGTTAATTTTACATTAAAACAACAGGAGAAAGGAAGCATTATATTATTTTAAATTGTGTATTATTTGAAATAGTGATTGTAATATTACTAGATAAATGAATTAGTGATTTTAATATCACTAGTTACCTGAAATACTATTTAAATACTAACTTTTGTAAAACTAGATAATTCTTTGAAATGATGACTCTGTCACTAGGTCTCTGAAATAGTGGCTATAGTTTAATTAGGTCACAAAACAAGGTGATTATAGTGTAAGTAGACTAAACATGGTGACTACAGTACAAATAGATCACTAAACATGGAAACCATAGCATAAATAGGTCACAGAACATGGTGACTACAACATAAGTAGGTTATAAAAGATGGTTGCTATAGCATAAGTAGACCACAACATGAGGACTATACCATAAGTAGATCACAAAACATGGTGACTATAGCATAAGTAGGTCACACTATGGGGACTATATTATAAGTAGATCACAGAATGTGTTGACTACAGCATAAGTAGGTCACAGGACATGGTGACTATAGCACAAATGGGTCACAAAACAGCAACCTGCAATGTAAATAGGTTACTGAACATGGTTATTATAGTAAAGTAGTTCACAGAACATAGTGACTATAATGTAAGTAGATCACAGAGCAACAGTGACTGTGTAAATCAGGGGTTCTCAACCATTTTTTATCTATAGATCCCTTTGATTACTATTTTATTCTGGTGGACTTCCATAACCATTCGATGTTTAAAAATTAGTTTTTTAGAAACGGTTTTCAAAGTTCTTATTTTGTTTATTACACATTAATTTGTGTAGGTTGAACTATGTAAAATGTTAAAGAAACCTAGCTGTTTCTTGCAATACATACCAATACATACATCTAAAGCAAAATTTTTTAGGGGCCCTTAGAATACTGTTGTAGATCCCCAATTTATTTAGTTGTATGAACCCACAAAAATCTTATATGGACCCCAGTTGAGAACCACAGAACATGCTGACTATTGCATAAGTAAGCCACAGAACATGGAGTTCATAACGTAAATAGGTCACAAAACAGTGACTGTAGTATAAGTAAGTTTTAGAGCATGATAATTATACTGTAATTAAGTGACTGAACTTTAGATAGTAAGTACAGTGTTAACAAAATATAGAACATGATGGCTGTATTGTAAGTAGGTGACAAAACATGGTAACTGTATGTATGTAGTATTGGCGGATTGCTGAACAAAATGGTTACATTACTAGAACATAAATGGTGTCTATAATGTAAGTCAAAGTACGGTGGTAATTGGTTACATCATAGTGACTGTAATGTAACTGGGTTGTGGAATATGAAGGTTGCATAGTGACTATAGAGTAAGTAGGTCATTGAACACGACTATCTGTAGTGTAAGCCATGACATAACAACTATAGTGTACTTGGTTCATAGAATATGGTAACTACTGTGTAAGTCATGAAACATGATGACTTCTGTAAGTTACAACATATAGTGTCTGCAAATGTAAATAGTGTCTGTAGTGTATCTGTTAATATGGTCACTTATTATTACAGCAGCTATCTTAACTCTTTAATCATGCATTATCTTGTAACTTTGAGATTTTGATGATGTAATTGTTTATAGTTAGAATAACAAGTAGAATACTTCGGCTGGACATGGCTGGTTTCAATACTAAGGTGTTAAGTGTGTATTTTCTTTACCTTTTAGACATTTTTTAAGCATTTGAGGTAACTAGGTAAACATTAAACACTTAGGGGTTTATAATCAGCATATTAAACATTCAGGGTAATATGTAGTTCACTGGATATTTGAGGTGATATGCTGTGCACTGAACATTGAGCAGAAGTTAACTGATGGTACACTCAAAGAAGTTTATCAAGTAACACACCGAACAGTTAGTCAAAACTAACATGTGGCACATTGAGTATTTTGGTAGGGATAACATGTAATACAGTGGGTACTTGAAGATGAGATGTATGTAACACAGTAAAACAGTTTCGGCTAACATGTGGCACACTGCAATTTTTCTTTATTTTCATTTTTGTTATACTAAACATATTTAAGTAAGTTGTATTAAAAGAAATATTTAACCATATTTTATCTGAATATTTTGTTTTATTTAAGCTTTATTATCAAATAATAATAATAATAATAATGGCTCAAAAAGATTGGTACAAAAGTAAAGATAGAAACTTACAAAAATCATCATTGCTTGGAACTGCAAGAGTTCTCCACAGGGTTCTTGAAGCATGATAAGTAAACAAGTGTCCCCTTAGTCTGCTGGCTGTGGGCAGCTGACACTTTCCATCATATGCAACAAACTAAGCTGAGGATTTTCATCAAATGATATTAATATGGAAGTATAAACTATAATAAATTATTTTAATGTGAAGATAATGTTCCTAAGTCTTTTAAATTTGTCAATGCTACTACATGATATTATTATATCATAATAATAATGATAATAATTCTTGCTGACAAAAGCACAAAGCCAGAAATTTGGTGGTTGGAGTATTAGTTACTTAAATCAATCATAGTACATGACTGGTATTTTATTTGATCGATACTGGAGTGATGAAAAGCAAAGTTGAATCTGGTGGAAATTAAACTAAGAATATAAAGAGCAGGTACAAATATGTCAAGAAAGTTTTGCAGAATCATTAAAACATCAAACAAAATACCTTGTGGTATTTATTCCCACAATTTATATTCTAATGTCAACTTTGCATCTCATCCCCCACCAGGGTCAGTGAAGAAAAAAAAGACCAGTCAATTACTGGGAAAGATGTAATCAACAACCTTTCCACTCAAAATTGTTGGTCTTGTACCTACATTAGAAATAAATAAAAATAACAACAATAAAAACAAAAATATTAATTTTCTAAATGGTGTGTGTGTGTGCATATGAATTGACTGAATATTCCCATCATCATGGCTAAGGGTTTAGCAGGACATGGCTTATTCACAGCTGCTAGTCCTCACCACACAATGCAGTCTTTTGCTGCAGATGTAGTCTTTGCTAGGAACCTCTCTGTCCAGTCCCTGATGTCCTCACCCTATTTTTGTTTTTATCATCCACAAATTTATTTTCCTTCTATCCAGCACCCCCTCCTACCAAAGATGCAGGTAGAAATGTTCTGGGCCCTAACACATGACCATAATATTGCAATTTCTACCATCTTATCAATATCACCAACTTTAGCACTCATCTCACTGAATCATACATATTTGGATACCTAACTATCTGCATTGCTCATCATCATCATCATCATCATTATTATCATCATTATCATCTAATGTCTAACAGGTCTGAAGACTGCATGATGTTCCAATGTCTGCTTTGGCATGTTTTTTTTTTTTTATGGCTGGATGCCTTTTTTAATGCCAACTATTTTACAGTGTACTTGGTGCTTTTTTTATAGCACCAACACTAGTGAGGTCAGTATGCAGCCTGCAAGACGAAGATCCCCTTTGACTGAGTAAGGTAACAGTAGAGAGGGACATGGGTTTATGCTGTTGGATGAGGAGTTTAAGTGTGGGAGAAGGGGGCCAGAACAGTACGGGCTTCTTGCTGCAGAGAAGCTACTCACATTATAGCAGAAAGGGGGAGTGGAGCTGGAGAAAGATAAAAATAGTGGTGATGAAGTGTGAGTGGACCTTCAAGATAGAAGGTGAGTAGATGTGTGTGAAGACTGGAAGTGTGGGTGTGTAAATGTTGAGAGTGAGAAATGGTTACAGTTCAGGAAAGAGAGGATGAATATAATCTTTTCTACTCTATGCACAAGGCCTGAAATTTTTGAGGAGAGGGCCAGTCGATTAGATCAACCCCAGTACACAACTGGTTCTTAATTTATCGACCCCGAAAAGACGAAAGGTAAAGTTGACCTTGGCAGAAGAGGGTGAATATAATGAAGAACAAATGTTGAAGGATGATATGTAAAGAAGAGAGAGAAGTAGGTTACATCTGTAGAAATTGAGTAGGCTAAGGAGTGACCAATAATACATATGAAATAGGGGAGCGCAGATAACCCATAGTGTGGAAAAAGTGGATTGAAGAGCAACAGAATAATGGCAGTAATAATAATAATAATAATGATATGCTAGACAGGGGATGAATGTGGGAGAAAAGGGTAGAGAGAGAGATGTGGTTGTGTAAATTGTAAGTGTGAGGCAGACATAGGAAATGTGGTGAAGAAGAGATGTATAGTGATGGAGGAGATATAATTTAGTGCCTCAGGAGGGTGATCAGTGTGAAATGTGAGTGGAGAGGACAGCATTAAGACGAAAGATGAATAATAAGCAAACTGGTTCTGGACAAAGGCTCCAGACCAACAAAAGCCTTGGAAGTAGATTTGGTTCATGGAAACTGAAAGAAGGCTGTTGTGTGTGTGCATTTATTTACCTTTGTAACCATTTGTATGAAAGTGAAGCTTGTGGTATTGTCAATTTTTCCTATCAACAAATCATCCAGGCACTTCATGCTTTCAAAGCTGTATGCAATATGGGATCCCTTACTTAAAAAAAAAAACATAAAGATCAGCATCAGGAAGAGCATCCAGCTATAAAACAGTGCCTCCAATTACATATTGATCTAACCCATGCAAGAATGTAAAACAAATGAACCAATATAATATATACATGTTATATATATATATATATATATATATATATATATATATATATAT
>NC_068982.1:162195271-162200266 GCF_001194135.2 Octopus bimaculoides
TAGAGTAACAGTATAGTGGTACAGACAACAACAGAATTCTAACTAATGTTTACACAATAAGAGGTATGTTAATAAAATAAAATGAGATGTAGTTATCTTCCACAAAAATCATGAAATAATATGTTGTTGCCACATTTGTAATATGTCTTTTTTTCTACATTTTTTCGTGCAGCTGAAGATTGCTCTTCATATTGCATTTAAGGTAATGCTCACATTACTTAAATAAATTGAAGTAGCATGAAACGTGCGTACTGCAATCACTTTTGAAACCCGTGTTGCTTATTGTTTGATTATATATATATATATATATATATATATATATATATCAGCTTTGATTTGCTCTTATGAGCAAAATTTTAAGTCAGGTCAATGACATAATCACAGTATACTTTGTGTAGATGACATCTTGCCAACAACTTCATAGCAGGTGTACTCATTCGCTACATAAGGGGCTTCCGAGGAACTGATGTGTTGTAGGTGATAAAAAAGAAAACTGTAGGCATACATACTGATGAAGTTCCTTTGTTTCCAAATATCAGCTATGTTGTACAACAAACATTTGGACCAATTTACATGGGAGTCTTGTCTTGTGGTCCATTATGGTTCATATCGAGATGCAAGAGGAGTTCTGCCTGGTCTTTCATTATCAGCAATCTCTTGAACAAGAAGAAGGGATATAGAAACAGATTCTTCATCAAGGAATGCAACTTTGAGGCAGTTAATACTAATTGTCTGATACTGATCTTTGATAAGTAAGACTTAATATTTGGGTGTGCGATGAACAAGGTATAGTCTCCAGATATAGTGGCTAAAGTGCTTTTCTGAATGAATCATGTACAAAAACATGAGTTCATTTTTTGTATTCTTTCAAGACCATCAAAACTGTTGATGGTATAGACTCATTGAAGAGATGTCTGTCATGTTTCAATTGGCCAACACATATAGTCAAATCTTGTGGTTTAGTTCCTGCATTAGTGTGATCAACTGTTCAGGTAATCTAAGTGTAGTTCCATAAACCAGTTCTGCAGTGGTACAACCTAAGTCAGCCTTTATCATTTCACATATGCTGAGTAGAACCACAGGGACCATCTTACAGCAATGTTTAGAGTTCAGCTGATGATGGAACGCCTCAACCATTCCATGAGCCTGAAGGTGATAGGCTATTGTGCATATGTTGGTATCCATATAGGTTGGTCACTGCAACAAAAAAAGTGGATTGAAGCTGTCTCAGCCATGTGTAATAGCAGAAGCACCAAATCAAGGCAATTTTCTAATAAAGTTCTTGCTACTGTCTCTGCTGTAACATCTGTGATAGGTAGAGCCTTTGGTCATCATGTATAGTGATTCTCATACATCAGCAAATAGATGCAATTCCTTGAAAGGGAAAGGGTCCAATCCAATGATGAAGCCTAGTGTCTGGTGTGGAAAATGTACCAAGAAATGATTTCACATGTTGGATAACTTTGACTTAGCATTTCCAGTAGTTCCATGTCCACATACATGCATCATGAATAATTCCAGGCCATGTATATTTTGAGGTAATTAATTTCTGGATGCAATAGATTGCACAGAATGCCAACGACAGTTTGTCAGTGGCCTTTATGAACAAATGGACAAGGGGATCAGGTTGATGTGTCACACCAGATATGATTATCACCCTTAAGGAGAAATACTACCTCAAAAGTGAGAGAGAAAGTGTGACCTAACAGTGATTGAAGCTACTTCTTACCTTCCTGATCAACTGTGATAAATTTGAAATCAATATTTGAAACCATGTGTGGAACTGACATTTCCAGTTGCAAAAGATATGTCAGCCGCAATACTGTCTTTGCCCAGACATGTCTGATGTTTGATAGAAACTGAAACAAGTAATCTATGTATCTCACTTCTCTGGAAGACTGCTGATCCAGTTTTGATAAATTGGCAAAAACCAGGGACTTTTGGGCAGTTTAGATTTTTAAACTCCATTTTACTAGCACTGTTGGAAATGATTCACTGCCAATTAAATATAATTATGTTGTATTTTGTGGCTGAAAAAATATATGATGCAGACAGAAAATGTTCAAACATTTTGTTTTTATGAAGTACAAATGCTTTAAAAAATATGTTACCAATAAGACAAGTACAAACATTTATTCATTAAGCATCAAAAAATAATGTTGAGACAAAGACAAAAGAGATGAGTGAACAAAGGGACTTATATTTTGTTTGCCAAAATTAAGTGGTATTTATACTTTTGGAAGCTGCAAGACTAAATTGACAAACTGAGTAACAACCAATGAGATATCAAGGAAATGGTCAATCAGTTGAAAGCAAAGGCATGGTTTCAGTCACTCCTATCAACAGAACTATTTATGTTAATAACATCACACTTAACTTTACATGCAAGACATCTGGTTAGCAACCTCATACTAGGTTCCCAGTCACATGCACACACATACATACACAAAACACACATACACACCAGTATGGGCAAATGTCTTCTACTATAACTCTGAGCTTACTAAAGCCCTAGGAATGAAATTGGTAGACAGAAACTGAAAGAAGCCCATCATGTGTGTGTGTCTCTCTGCTCATGTCTTGATAAGTGCAATCTTCCATGTAAAAAATGGAAAAGTTTGATTCAACAAATTTCATCTAGCCCATGTGAGCACAGAAAAGTAGACATTAAAAGATGATGATATAAGGGATAGTAGAATCAGTATGCTGAAAAACAATATATAAAGAAAGAAAATCACAACTCTTTACAGAGGAGTTTAAGACTGGCTGCTTGTAGGAACTCCTATGCTGATGACTTCTTCAGTAGCATCTATAGAATTTGAGAAGAAATTCCACTCAGGGAAGCACAATCTGAAATTGAAGAGCCTTAATGCTTAGCAATGAAAGACTAAAGTTTAATAAGTAGGGGGAAAGACATAGCCCTGCTATAATCAAGGGAAAAGCTATGTTCAGTATGCAGAAAAGTAATTGAAATTTAGTGTAAACAGTGGATGCATAAGAGGCACAGTGGAATCACAGGTAGATTAAAAGGGAGGGTAGACTTCTCACATAGCAAGTGCATACATGGTCACAATAATCACTGAGAATACCCTGGAAATACATTCTCTCAAATATCCATGTAGTTCCCTAAAAGTAATAGACAGTTACTGCTTTGTAGGTAATCTAATCAGTTGTGGGGGATTGTCTGGCAAATAGAGCATCCAGAGTAAGAACAGGCTGGAAAATGTTTAGGGAGCCATTGTATCTGCTGGCAACAAAGGGCTTCTTTCTCTGAGTGAAAAGCAGTTTATGTGATATTTGTGTGTTAATTGCAGTGCTGCATGGTAGTACACCCTTAACATATCTTGCCCTTGTTTTGCTACCATGCAACATTGCATTTCATCCACAAACATCATACAACCCAATCTGCTTTTTGTGCAGAGAGAATGCTTTTATTGCTAAAAGAGGTAAACTTCTGTTTTTGCTAAGTTTACTTTGAAACCTCTTGATTCCAGATTTTGAGTTTCTCTAATTTTTCAACAGATGCACCTGTGCGATCATGGTGGTCATCATACAAGGCTTGCATGTGTTAAAGGCTTTCTCAAAGTCAGTGAATGATAGCGAGAGTGACTTATTCTTATCTAAGTATTTCTTTTTTAGTTATCTCGTTAATAAGAGGGCATCAGTTGCACCCTTCCTAGGATAGATAAATTCAAACTGTATCTCTAAATTAATTCTCTTCCCGGCTGGTTGTGCTGTAGCTCTTTCTGTTGCTGTCATAACCTGGCCCATCAATTTGATGCCTGTCTAGTTTGTTTCTTCTTTTAAGAGCACTTTCTTTGTTCTAACAATCAATGATATTACTATTTCAGTCACTGAATATGACATTTCCCTGAATTATGTGATTTATGAAGGTGACATGTGCATATCTTATGTCACTGAATATTTTCAGTACTTAGGGTAGACTCTCTTCTCATGCATTCTCATTCAGTGATCTCTCGTGACACTTGCATGTCTCTTTATTCTAAGCACCAGTACAGGCAAGTGCACTGCTATCATTCTGTACACATTTCCCCTCAATGATGTCATGATTCACACTGACACACTTCTTTACAATCCAGCTCACAACTCTGGTCTTCTTACTGAGAGAATTCCATCAAACAGGTAGTCTTCTTTTAGCTATCTTATTCTGTTTCGTGCTTTGATTTTCTCTCATCTCTCCAGACCTGCCTTTTGGCTTTTATGATTCTAGTATTTCCTTATCATGTCCTTCCATTTGGAAAGACCTTGCTCCATTCACTGATCTGCTCTGTGGTTCTCAGCAGTTTGTCTTGTAGAAATTCCGACTTGTCCTCTATGTTATAAGTCTCTGTTTTTCCTTCTTCTCATCATACACATCAACTAATGTCTGGCCGGAAAATCTTTCAGCTTCCATGCCTTCCTTCTTTAGATTGTCCAGGTGTCTCAGAGTCCATCTAGCACTTATCCTGAGGTTGCTGATTATTTCTCTCTATATTAGTTTCACAGTGATTATAAAGTTAATCCAGCTAGCATATTCTTCTATTTGGTAAGTGATCAGGTGGCTAGTTGGTTTCTGAAGTTAACATTGCAAATTGTTCAATCATTTGTATCACAAACTCCAAGAGCATTTGTCCTTCCTCAATTCTTGTAAAATAGCCTCACAGTTTTGCTGAACATTTTTATGTGTGTCAGGTGCAGGTGAGGTATTGTGATTAAGAAGTTTGCTTTGCAGGTTTTGAGTTCCATCCCACTCTGTGATGCCTAAAATATGTGCTTTCTTCTAGAGCTTCAGGTTAACTAAAACTTTCTAAGTGGAATTTTAGAGATGGAAACCTTGCAGATGCTCATTAGGTGTGTGTGTGTGTGTGTGTATGTTAATGTATTGTCACATCAGTTTAAAAGAGAAAAGCAGGTGTTGCATTAAGAACTAATTTAACCACTTGCTGAAATAATCAAGTTGAAATATATATATATATATATATATATATATATATA
>NC_068982.1:162206563-162230469 GCF_001194135.2 Octopus bimaculoides
ATATATTTAAAACATCTGCATCTCATCTAAGTTAATTTTTTTTCGTTATCAATTGCTCTATAACTCATTCAGAAGTTCAGTTACTAAAAAGTTATCAGTGTGTGTGTGTTTATTGATAACTCTTTTAATAACTGGAACTTCTGAATTAGTTATAGCACAACTGATTAGGAACAGAATTAGCCTAGATCAGATGCAAATTGGCTTTCTGCCAGGAAGAGGTACTACTAATCCCCTATTCCTGAGGAGAGATTTGCAGAAGTACTTAACATTGAAAAAGCTGATGTACCTTACTATTTTTTTAATATGGGGATGGCCTGTGATAGAGATGTATGTCTATAATTTTGTTGTTGGTAAGAAATCTAAGTATAGATGAATGGATTGTGTTGGTTATACAAACTTACTTCAAAGATATTATTAGCAAGGGTTCCACCAAAGCTCAGTCATCAGCAATAAGCATTAAGAACTCATAAGAAATTGATTCTCATAAATGTTTGGAAGGTTCTCTTAAAGTAATTAAGAGCTTTTGTTACTTAGGTGACTTAATTAGCAGTAAAGACAGATGCTCCAAAAGTATGCTAACTAGAGTAAAAACTCACTAGAAAAAGTTCACAAAGCTTTTACCTATAATAATGGAACATGGGTTTTTCATGCAAAGGATTTATGAATACTAGAAAGAAGTAAAGTGGGCTTGTGATGTTGTGCTTGAACAATGGGTTACAAATGAGCTGAAAGAAAATTAGATATAAGAGGAATCAGATGTAGTGTGCAAGAGAGAAACCTGCACTAGTTCAGCCATGTGAAATGAATGGAAGATTGTAGTATTATCATGTGCCAAATGCTCAAAGTGCTTGAAACCTATAGAACAGGGAATCTAGGTTGAAGTGGTGAAGACTGATCTTAAGATATTGCACTTCTCAAAGTAGATGACAAGTAACCATGATGATCAGTGACATATGGTACTGGAGAAAATTCAACCATCTGTGCAGGCATGGCAAAATTTATGTTAAAATGAGGGAAGGGATGGAGACTGGAATGTATAATGTATATCTACATATGAGCCTTTCACTCATTTTGAACTCTGCAATTCTCCATCTGCTGCCTTTCCTGCCTATTCTATATCCACTCAACTTTCTGTCACTCTTATTCACTGTATGATGTCACCCTTGGAATTAGGAATAATATAAAATCTATGCACACTCAACCACCTTTACCATTATCTGTCTCTCAATTACTCCTACCCTCCTATCACAATGCATGAGTGATGATGTATAGGTTTTTGATACACCCTTTCTATTTACTCCTCACGTTCTGCTCAGGTCTTATTCTCTCAGGTCACCTCTTACTGATATCCATCACTCTTACTAGTTAACATGCAGTCACCATTACTATATCTCTCCCATTACCACTGTCAATACTTTCTTTCCTCTTACTCCAATCACTTTTTCCCTCACCATCCTCTCACTTCTTTTTCTTTCATCCTCTACAATCATGCTCCCTTCTATTCATTCTATTGCTCTTATCACTCTGAACAGAAACAACATTAAGCAGTGAAGACTCTTCTAGGAAACCTCAATAATGTTGTTAGAAGGCTCATTCAGATTATTTTGGTTTTCAGCTGCTTCATTCTTGTTTGTGTCAATGGCTTTCTTAATCCCTTTTTTACACTCCATGGATGTTAAATGATTACTGAACACGCTTGCAAAATCATAGCCAATAGTCATTTGCACAGCACCTAGATGTTTTTTTATCCTTTGCTTCTTGCTGTTCTTAATGCTTGCAACAGTTACCAGGGTGGTGTAGTGTTTATGTTTATGTAGCACAGTGCACTTGGCCTCAATGACAACTGAGCTTACTTGAGGTCACTTCAAGTTCTGTATCTTATCCATTTCTCCCCAAAGTGCAGTACTTCTTGAATACAGATGTGTGGATATGTCCCAAAGTGAATTCCATTTCAGCTGAGCATTTCCTTGTGGGTTTGCAAACAGAGCATCTTCCAGTGACTTAAGGAACTCTACTTTGTCTAGGTGTCTTGTCTTACTGGCATCAATATGCTGCTTGCCCAGAGGCTTGACGTAGTGTGCCTTCTTTGGCTGCAGTTTAATCTTACAACAAATAACAGGGAAGTGAGGATAATTTGTGCTGAAAGGATTGAGTCATAATCTCATTTCTCAGGTGGTGGAGTTAGCTCATACCAGTATTTAGAGCAGAGATATCTCCAAGACATACTGTGCTAAGCTTCATTGTAAAAGTAGGTATTGGTGACACACAATCCCTGGATTGTGCATAACTGCTTTTGTCAACTTGACTCCCACTCTGGCATTAAAATTGTGAAGCTAATCCTGGCTTCTGATCTCCTGTATTGTACTTCTAAGTTGATCAAGGAATCCATCCTTTGTATAATGTGTAGAGTATAGGGTAGGGACATAGATACGAACAAGGATCATAGGTCCATCAAATGTCTTTTGTATATTGGTAATCTCTTGATATTTATCTGACAATCCAATTATCATAGTTTGTACATTCCAGCATCCTAGCCTCAGTGCTGACTTCATCCTTTACTTTTTATTGTATTTTATGCAATAGTTACAAAACATGGTTCAAATTACTTGTATCCTTAAGCCCCCATGTACCTAATGAAACAAACAAACTGTGGTATGAAAGCACCTAACTGACCAGAGTCTGCCCAGCTTGAGATGAACTATAACTATCAAGTGAGATACAATGGTCTCTCCATTCAACCTGAATGCTTCACCTTATACCAACTGAATACAGACTGATAACTAGTAAACCGCTGATTTCCATGCTATGCCATCACAGTGAAGTGATGTGTCTTCTCTAGGATGCAGGCCTGAGTAAGGTTAGCAGAGAAGACTAGCAGTTGCTATGCAGCAGGTCTCCACTCTCAATACCATTGATGCTGTCTTGGGAAAGGGCAACGACGTCAGTGCTCTTGCAAAAGTTATCAGTATGAAGTTGAAAACTCTGTTAAGCTTTTCCAATAATTTGGTGTGGCCACAATACAGCAGAGGTTCAAAATCAGAGTTTGACTAAAATGCACTACCTTCCTGGCTGACAAGTTCCCTCTTACCTGAAGCACTTGTTTTACACCATCAATACCTGCAGGTAAACTTCCTACACTAAGAAGTGCTTCTCACATATTTATTTGTGTTGTTGCAGCAAATCTAAACTTAATTGAAGACTAAAAACCATTTTTATTATCCCAACTACATTATTGGTTCTAATGAAAATAATTTGCTGCATTGCCCAAAATACATAAACTCTGATCATTGAAACCTGTAGCACAAAGTATGTTTAATAAATTCTTATTTAGTTTCTATATTTGCCCAGCCATATATTGGTTCAGTTGAAGAGCAGATATTATTTTCCTGTTAGAAAAATACAATGTTAGTTTTAACACATACATCATACAAAGAGTCTATATTGCCTGTTCACTTTCTGTTTATTTCATCTAAGAATGACAGAATAAAGGAAAATCTTAATATGGTTCATAGATTTTTATTGGTAATATGGTATTTGTTGAATTACAAAATATTGTTAGAGTATTGGACAAAATACCATTCTGTATTTAGTTACCGGTCTTTATGTTCTGTATTAATTCTGACAAAGTCAGTGTTACCTTTTGTCTTTTTGAGATCAATAAAATAAAGTATCTGTCAAGAGCTGGGGGTCAGTATAACTGAATATACCCCTTTGCCAAATTTGTGGCCTTGTACCAAAATCAGCACAATTTGTTGGTGAATGAAGTACTGATTTTTAAAAAAGAGAACAAACGGACAATGTATAGTATATGTTGTTTTCATATACATGTGTGTAGTGTGTACATAGTGTGTATATATGTATTATATTTCTTTACTTTATATGAATTGTGTACATATGGTGTATACATAGGATGTATTATATTTATATACTTATTGTGTACATGTGGTGAATGCACAGTTTGTTTATATGTATTATATATATATACACATATATATATATGTATATATTGTGTACATGTGTTGCAGGTATAGAATGTGGGATATATATAGACATTATATGCATGTAGACATAGATATGTCTACATGTATATATGTCTGTATACTATTCATATATATATATATATATATATATATATAATCACTCATATTAAATGTCTAAATACTTTATAGTATTAATATTTTGGACACTTTATACAAAGAGCACTCATTATAAATTCAGTGTATAATATTCTCACAGAATGTATTTAATTAATGATATATATATATATATATATATATATATATATATATATATATATATATATATATATATATATAGAGAGAGAGAGAGAGAGAGAGAGAGAGAGATTACATGTGTGTGTATGTATATGAAAAAAATATATATATAGTGTATAATCTGTTGGTACATGTATGCTATTATGCTATATTATTAACAGACACCTTTTTTATATAGTTGTTTGTCTTTCAACAGTCGATTATATGAAACCAATTCATTGTAAACCAATATTGAATATACAACTTCTAGAATGAATTGATAAATGGGTGCCCACTTCCGGTCTGCATTCTTCACCAAGAAACTGAATTGCAATAACTCTCCTTAGTTATAGTCTGGTCATGTTTATGTATATGCCTGCATCATTGAGATACTTTGGCTAAAAATATATTAATGCATGTGTGTGTGTGTGTGTAAAATAAATAGTGAAGTAAACCAAACTAAGAATTTTATTGAAATATCCAGTCATGAGTTACTGTTTATCTCTCCCTTCCATCACAATTTCTTCTCTTGAGATAAAAGAACTGAAAGAAATGAGATCTTCCTAACTATGGGAATGGTTTATTCCAAACTGAATTAATATGCTGGTTGCTTCATGTAAATGAAAAAGACATGCTGAAAGTTCTCAAAGTACAATATTTACCTGTATCTGTCTACTGCAATAACTGATCTCTGAGAATGCTTATTTTTACTGGCTGTCAATCTATTATTGCCTAAGTACCAGTTTTTCATTATTATCATCATCGTCATCATCATCATTTTCATCATCTTCAGTGTCATTATCATCATCATACGTTTGTCAGCTGTGAAAACTAAATGAGATATGATTAAATGTATAAGAAATATCTACAGTTTGTGTTGTCTTTTGCTTTCTTCATCTCATCTGAATGAGCAGATAGAGATAGAGAGAGAGGAGGTGGTTGAATGAGGAGATAGCTATATAGATGCTGTGTAAGGTACTTGAGATAGTTTTAGTCTAGATTGTTCTTCAATGGCCCCTAAGAACAATGTTATTATAATGAAATGTTCTTTTGTTAAGTGTTTCTATTTTTAGGTGGAATGCATATGTTAACACATGGCTATCTTCTGCTCACACACATGTGGGTATTATCTTGATGCAAACAACATGTTAAACATGTAGCTATAGTCCAAACATACATGTGAATATCTTCTTGTGACAAAGAGCATTAGATTGGCATGTTGCTACTATCCATACACACACATATGGTTACCATCTGCGCATATACACCCATTTAGCTACATATGATCACCATCCACAAGTGTGTGCACACATACACACATGGTTATCATCCATAATCACACATGGTTATCAGCTCTTCAAACAAACACATGTGGCTACCATCCATATTCATACACATGGTCACTATCCACGCACACACACACACACACACACACACAGCTACTATTCATACATCTATTGTTACCTTCAATGCACATACACATGTAACTAAAAAAATGCCTAGAATTAATATTAAGAAATACTTCAGGGGATCTGTTTTGTTTATTGTTGTTGTTGCTTAGTTTCCAATTAATACTGACTGATCACACCTATAATCAATCAAAGACATCACATCTGTAACAATCCTCTCTTAGTAAGGGTATATCTAGGATGGCATTATCTAATTTTACCTTTTCTTAAATTAATATTAGGGTTTGAGAGATATTTGCCTGCTATTTCTAACAGGTTGAACACTAAGGGAATTTGTTCAATATGGTTCAATATGTTGAGTTTTTCCATATATCATCTTGCATAGGTCGACTTTCATTGAGGAAATGCATTCAAGCTGTGACCATCCTGTTTTTTTCCTCTGTGTAAGGAAGCAAGGACTGCATTGTCTAACGTGTCCTTTTCTAAGGCAGTAGGATGTGATTTGAGGGAGATTTAGCTGCTACCTTTAGTAAATTAGATTACTTTAGGTGAGAAACAGTGGTAAAAAAAATGTAAAGTACTGTTTTGAGTCCTAAGAGCCATAGGGCAAGTTACCTGGATTCCATAGCATATAAGGGATCACAACATTTGCCTTGAACAGGATACCGGTCGGTCACAAAGTTACTCATTTACAACTGAATGAAATGAGGTGCTTTGCTCAAGAGCGCAATCCACTGCCCAGTTTGGGTATTGAAACCATCATGATCTTATGCTCATGAGTGTAGCACCCTAACCACAAAGCCATGAATCTCCACAAAAAAAAAACAGTGGTAACCAAAGACATTTGTGGAATAATAAATCTTAAAGACTTATCAAACAAGCTGTCATTATTGACCATGTTTTGAATCAGTAGGAGGTATGAGGGGGTGCAGTGTCATGTATATTGTCTAAATTATGCAAAGATGAAAATAACACTGACATCTCATTTTAACAGATATATTTGCCAAAATTACATAAAAATATCTAGAAATACTAAAGAGTAAATTTATTCTATAAAATCACCATTGGCTTCAACCACGGCCTCCAGACGACTTCAGAATCTCCTGCAACTCTTCTGGATTGTCTCCTTGTTTAAGTTGGTGAATGCTGCCACAGTCCTTGCCTTCAGTTCATCTTACAAGGAGTTTTGTTGGTCTCTCGTTCAACTGTGCCCCACACATAATAATGGAGGGAGTTGCAGTCTGGGGAGTTAGGTGGCCAGATGTTAGAGGTGATGTGTTTGCAGAAATTGTCTGACAACCACGACTGGGTTCTCCTGCTTGTGTGGCATGGTGCAGAGTCCTGTTGCCAGACATAGGGTCTTCCAGCAGCCACTGTCTTGACCCAGAGTAGCAGTACTTCCTCCAGGCACTTGGTGTAGGCCTCGATGTTGAGTCTGAGGCCGTGTGGGAAGATGAATGGAGGCATAACGTCACTATCACTTGTGATCACTCCAAACACCATAATGATGATGACTGAATGTTTGATTTTTATCACTCTCGGTACATGTTTGGGGACATGGCAAGCCAACAGTTGTTCATATTGGAGCTTCCGGTGTGAATGCCAAGCAGTACAGGATGTCGTTTCCAAATTTCTGGCAGAGCGAATTGCGCCATGGTGCTGCTTTTCTCATAGACAACACCCAACTGACCTTACTATACTGTATAGTTGACAAAATCAAAAACAAACAATATGCATGCACAAAATTATAAATATAAAATGGTGACAATTTACCCATTGCACCCTGTATACTTTATGGGTTAAGGCTACCATTAGTTTCATGCTAAGAAATCCCTTAACAATTATCAAATCTGCCACATGGAACATCAGTGTTCATCTTAATCTTGGATTAAAATGAATGAAACCAATGGGAGCCTTAACCCATAAGTAAAGATTTTTTATCCACTAATGTGATGTTGAGCTCTCATCTCATTGTTAAATTTTAACATATAAACAGGCTTCTACATAGTTTCCATCTTCCAAATTCATTGACAAGGCATAAGTTTGCTCAAGGTTATAATAGATGTCCAAAGTTCAGTGGGACTGAAACCAAAACCATATGGTTGCAAAGTGAGTTTCTTAACCACACAGCCATACTTTACCTAATAGTGTTGCTAATAGCTTACTCTGCTGGTTAGTTGTTTCTTGACATATTCAATCATCTTACTCATAGCTAGTTAAATTGGTTACTAACAGGTTAGCATCTGCAATAGTATTTCTAGTTGCTAGCAAATTGGTTGCTTATAATTTGACATGTAATGTTGTTAGTGAATAATGTTAATGGTTATGTTTAACTAGTTATATTGGTTGAGATTAACTAGTAAAATTAGTTGCAATTAGCTAATTTTATTGGTTTTTCAGTAGCTAGTGTTATTGATTTCTAACATTTTGAATTATTTAATGGTATTGAATGAATAAATATCCTGTCTCCATTGCTATTGGCTCAGGGGGCCTCAGGCTCATCCAGCATTCCTCATCTCATACTGCAGTCATATGTTGCAGCTAAATTCTCTTCTACAGCCCTTCCTGTTCAGTCCTTGATATCATGACTTCATCTCTGACTTTGTGCCTACCAGTTTATTTTTTTTGTCTACCCAACCCCCAAGGATACAACCATAGAGATCCCGAGCTGTGATAATATGGCCAGAACACTCAATAATATTACTGATTACTAACACACTATAAATACTTACAATTCTTTTGCTGCAGTAGTTAGGCTGTATGGTATTTTTATATAACAATTAATATGGAGCCCCACATTTCCCCAGCTCTTCTCTCTCTTGTAATTTATATCACGAAAATAACACTTGGTGTTATAAATAATCCTCATCACTGATTTAGCCTGTTCTTGTCACTCTTGGTTTCACTTAGATCCATCTTACTGATTAGAGCCCTTACCCTTCGTGATCAGGGTAGTCTTGAGTCTGTGTAGTACCTAGATTGGTGATCTTCCTATCTGAGGCTCTATCACACATTTGTCTACTGTATATATCTTTTCTCTTTCTTTCATTTGATTTCTTTGTAACCTTCAAGGCAAACATTTTGTAACTTGTCATGCTGTTATTATTATTATTGCAAAGAGTGGTAGGCTGGCAGAATTGCTAGAGCATCAGAGAAACTACATAGCTATGGTTCTTTGCATTTTGAGTTCAAATCCCACAGTGGTCAACTTTATTTTTCATACTCTTGAGGGTTGATAAAATAAAATAAAATATCAGGGGCAATACTATTAGCTAAACCCCACCTCTAAAAATTACTAACCTTGTACCTTGATCGGAAATCATTATCACTACTATTATTATTATTATTATTATTATTATTATTAGCAGTGGATTGTTAGAATTATTACAGTATCAGAAAAAATGCCTTGTGGTATTCATTCTGGCTCTTTGCATTTTGATTTCAAATCTGCATTGTTTTTCGTCCCTCCAGGATTGATGAAATAAACTTTCCTTCAAGTTTTGGGGTTAATTGTATCAAGTAACCTCCTCTCCAAAATTCCATGTCTTGCACCTATGTTAGATATTTTTTTTATTCCCTTATTGTCTTGAGACTCTTGATAGAGAAGGAAATGAAATAATGTTACATAACAACCTAGAGTTTTTGTTGCCACATATGTGTTTGTTTTGAAGGCAGAGTAGTGATAACAAGACAGGAGATAATGAAATGAAAAATGAGACAAGATGTGAGATAAAAATAGCCATAAGCTGTACAGAGACAAAATAAAAAAACAATAAGAAAAGAACTTAGCACTTTAGAATTCTTTATACTTTTATAACCATATTTCCTTTATTTCATTTACTGGAAAGACAGTTGGCATCTTACATATGCAATATCTTCCTTTGTATTCAGCAGACACAAGAAAAGCAACAAAATATTGTATGAGAGTTCTAAATTAAGTTAAAGGAAAGCTTGTTATTGTGATAAATGTGATACAAGCTTGTTCTAAGTCTCAGTCTTTAGTTTAGTGATCATGCTCATAAAAATTGTCAATAACTTTTTTTTTTAGTCTCCCCTGCCCCTCATGTTTTTATTTTAAAGCATGAGATGTAAATCTATTCATGAGGTCAAGTCGGATGGGGGTGAGGTTGATGTACTTCTAGATATTCAATCATTAAGAAAATGACAGGATGGTCATAACTAGAATGCCTTTGATCATAGGTTTGTTAGTCATGCTTTACCTGAAACAAATCAATTACAATGTCTTGGTTTATTTACTTTTTCTCTAAACTTTATTAACTTTACTTCCAGTAAAATTCTTTTATATATTTTTGATAAGCAATTTTTGTACCAGAGTTTTAACTAGTATGTATTAGTATCATAGTTTAATTAACATGCTTTAGTACCTTAGTTTTAAGTAGCTAGGTCTAGTACCCTAGTTTAGTAAGCATGTTTTAGCATCATAGCTTTAGGTAGTATGCTTTAGTACCACATTATTAACAAATACACTTTAGTATCATAATTTTATATAGTATGTTTTAATATATTTTTAACTAATTTGTTTTAGTAAATAGTTTATCTAGTATGTTTTAATACTTAGTTTTTAGTACTAGCATATTTTAGTCCTATAGTTTTTAAGACAGTAGTGTGTGATAGGAGGAAGATCTGGTTGGTCAAGTTTCTACTCAGAGGTTATTTCATTGTTCCTTTGTCCCATTATTGTATGTGAGGTTAGTGAAGAAAGGCTGTCATGTTGATTTGTTTTAGCTGTTGTGGAATAAAACCATGATTTAATACATGAAATATAATGGAAGATTATACAGAGAAATATAATGGAAGATTTCAATACTTAATAGCTTGCTTTATGTTAGTTTTTATATGCTGGTATAGGTTGGACAGATACTTATATGAGGCAATATTTTACTGCTGGATGTTCTACCTCTTGCCAACCCCCACCTATTCTTTGAAATGGGGAGAGTTGTTGTTGTTTTTTTAGTCCACTAAATTTCAAGACTTCAGAGCTGCAGAAATATGAGTATGATGATGCCATTTGTGGTTCAGATGGTCTCATGCAAAGAAGTAGAAATGATAACATCCCGCATACTTGGCAGGATTCCATACAGTTTCCATCCATAAATTCTACACAAAGGCATCAGTTGACCCAAGGCTTATAGTAGAAGACACTTGCACAGTCAGACTGAACCTGAGACTATGTGGTTGCAAAACAAGCTTTTAACCATATGGCAGCACCTTGTAGTGTTACAAAATAAAATTAAAATATATATAACAGTTTGTGCTTTTTTCATAGTTTTCATGACTGCTATGATGTAGTTGTTTATCAAACAAAACAAAATGAGAACTTATGGAAATAATGTCAGATGTTTGGGAACTAAAAATATATACTACTATTATCATTAGCTGATGGGAAACATTTAGGCTGCAGGCTGACTAAAATAATTGTTATCATTGGTTGATTGATAAATGTCTAGACTAGAAGCTGTTAGTAACAGCTGTTACCATTGGTTGGTGGCAAATATCTAGGCTGCCAGAAACAGCTGTTGCCATTGTTTAAATTGTTTAATTACCAATGTAATTGTTTCACTTCCAACATTATCTCAAATCAAGTCACTTTCCAAATGAGGAAAATTCTGAAATATTTGGTAGAAATGATAAGATATTTTGTACAGGTGAGATAGCAGGTATTGTATAAGTGTTGTACAGGTGATGTAGCAGGTATTATGTAGTTGTTGTGTTGGTGAGATATTGTATGTACAGGTAAAGTATCATATTTTGTATAGGTGTTGTTCAGGTGAAATATGTTGCTTAGAAGTTGTACAAGCGAGATAGGCTATGGTGTATGTTAGTGTATGTATGTATGTATGTATGTATAATAGATATTGCATGACTGAAATGGTAAAACAGATGTTGCACAAATGTGCCACCAATGTGGAAGCTGCGCTGATTGCTCTTCTGCAGGTGTTCACTTTTTCTGATGTTAATTACATATGATGGAGAGGGGCATGGTGAATTTTGATTATAAACTCAAATGTATAGAACACAATAACAGAATATTTTGATTCTGTCCTTGCATCATCCCCAAGTGTGTAGAACATACTCAAGGACAATGTTTCAATTCTGGTCTTGTGTTGCCCTCAAATGTATAGAATACATGTAACAACAATTTTGTAAAGTGAGAAGGGCACATTAGGAAATGTAGTCCTAGGTACACAATATTTGATAAGAAACTAGAACATTTGTAGCAGCTATAAATTGTTATCCTGTGTTGGAATTGACAATTATATTACAGTAACTGATATAATATCTAAGTAAAACATACAAGTAACTGAGTTAATTTCCAATGTGTCTGTATGTATAAATGTCCATATATATTTATGTATTCAGGTCTTTAAGTGAATCCATGTTACTACATGCTAGAACATGAAAAAAAGAACTTGATACAAAGTATAGTGTGATATAAAATTTTAAAAGTTGAATCTTCATTAACATATGTCCAAATTTCAGCTTATCAAGCAGTAGTTATTTAATCAAATCACTACTACCTGAGGAAGCAAGAGACGAAACTCAAACTTATAAAATTTCAGCTTCTATTCAATTATATATTATTCTTTTTTTTTCTTTTCTCTCTTATACTTTTTTGTATTGAGCACTTTAGCATCTCACAATGAACATGCCGTTTCTGTCTACCCCACATTTTCAAAAAAAAACAAAACAATTAACAAAGAGATATCCAAATTAAACTAGCCCCAAATTTTCTCCATGCAAAATGCCATGAAACTGAAGCAATGATGTAAGCCATATGTATTAAACATATTACAGAAAGGAAGACTAAGATTATACAAATATCCTTTCTAGGGATAGAAACGTTCTTGTGAGATGGATAAAGATGATCTTAAATTACTAAAATGAAGAAATAACTTAATATTCCTTGTGAAAATTGAGAATAAAAGAAAATTTTTCTACCAAAAGGAAATAGTACCAAGGGAGCAATGGGCCATAGAAACCTTAAAGAAACCAACCCTAAAGTCTTGAGGCAGTTTCAAAAGAACAGTTTCAGTGCATTATAAAATAGGACCATTCTCTGAATGAAGTTGTATATTTGATGTAGATCCTCATATGGCAAAGGAAATAATGAACGAACAAGTCAGCAGTGTTTTCACAACATTGCTGGTACATATACTAATAGATGACTTAGACAAGCTTTTCAAAATTGCAACTCAGCATAAGGAGTTAGTACTCATCAATTACATTAATATAATATCCATTTAGATAAACTGTACCTTTGTTCAGGAATAGTGTCTGATAGTTTCTCAACAGTTCTTTTAAACCCATGCAGAAAGACCCTAACCAAACAACTTCATAATTCTTTTTTGAAAACTTCATTGGAAGTCATATGCAAGCCAGTTGGGCCATCACTTCATAAAGATGTTCTTCTTTGGTACCATTCATCATATTACTGAATCCTATTTGTCCTATCATATGGAAAAAAGCAGACCAGGTGCTAAGAAGTATAGTCCTTATCTCCCAGAGAGAGAGAGAAAGAAAGAACTATAATCAGTAAGCTGATGCAGTAAATTATTAGAGAAAATCTGCTTACATTAGAAGAAAATTACTAGCTAAGTGACTTGCTATCAAAGTTTTTATCCAGGTAGAATCTACTGCCACAACTGGTTATTGAAACATCTAACCAATCAGCAGCAAATATGCTATAGTGGCCTTTGGGATAATGTATCACAAGGTCCATGATCAAAATATAACTGGAAAATTATGAGTGTTCTTGTATTTCTCTTTACAGAACAAAAGTCAAATTGTGATCAAAGATACCCTTTAAATAACTGTAACAATTTTCATCAGTATGCCTCAGGAAGCTGTCTTAGAACAATTACTGTTTGTAATAGGTCTCAGACACTTATTAGAATACCCCACCTTATATCAATATAGTTATATTGATGTATATATGTCATTGTATGTATGTTATTATTATTTTATATATATATATATATATATATATATATATATATATATATGCGTGTGTATTTGTGTGCTTTCAAGTTGAATGTTCTGTATATTTTTTGTCTTTGTATGTTCAAGGTTCTGTTTTTGTCGAATTTTTTAGTTGTGTAGCATATGTACATATATGGTGTGTGTATACATTTATATATGTACTTGTACGTATATATTTATGGTTTTATGTATGTATATATTGGTCTGTATACATATATATATATATATATATATTTGCATGTATGCACATATATGCTTGCATGTTTGTATCTGTGTATGTATCTCTGCATGTGTACGTATGTTGATGATGATTATCCACCAGGTTTAACTTCTGTGAACCTATATGTGGCTATGTAGACTAATGTGTGATCCACAAGTCTGGTTTCAGACCAAACATTTGTCTTTTTTTTTTATGGAAGAATAGATGTTGTATTCATCACTTCAAACTGTCTTTTACTCTCGTTTATCGTTGAGATATTTGATCCATGTTGTGTCATAATATTGAGCCCCAGCATAGATGAGTCCTTTTCACTTTTGATGGTTATTCACCAACAATTCACACTTATACATACTGATGCTACACTTTTCCTTGAAATTTCCTTCTAGTACATCTTTACATGTGTGTGTGTGTATTTTGCCAGTGCCCCTGGACTGGCTCTTGTGCGGGTGGCACATAAGATGTACCATCCTGAGCGTGACTGTTGCCAGTACCGCCTGACTGGCCTTGTAGGGTTTTCAAGCGAGATCGTTGCCAGTGCTCCTGGACTGGCTCTTGTGCGGGTGGCACATAAAAGACACCATTTCGAGCGTGGCCGTTTTCGTGCGAGTGACACATAAAAGCACCCACTACACTCTCTGAGTGGTTGGCGTTAGGAAGGGCATCCAGCTGTAGAAACTCTGCCAAATTAGATTGGAGCCTGGTGTAGCTGTCCGGTTGCACCAGTCCTCAGTTAAATCGTCCAACCCATGCTAGTATGGAAAGCGGACGTTAAACGATGATGATGATGATGATGATGCCTAAACACTGCTTGCTGCTGATATTACTGTAATTTTCATGATCATGGCAGTCTGCTAGCACAAGTCGGTCAATGTTGTTGATTGTATTTTAGTTAAAGCCGTGGCTTTAACTATGTCTGTCCAGAGTTGCCTCTCTTTGGTATTTCCCATTGGTAATAGCTAAGAAGCTAGTAGCTTTGATGTCTGGGAATCCAGCAGGTGGCAGCACTGGACAAAAAGAGAGAATTTTTCTTGACAGTAACTACAGTGAGTTAGTAGTTAAAATATTTCACAAACATATTTTGACAAACCTACAGTTCATGCGTGTGTACACACACACACACACACACACACACACAACTGATTACACAAAAAAACTGACCAGCATAGTAAGAAGCACTCAACAATAGCAATTAAAACTAAAGAATTATAATGAGAAATTATGACAGACAATTTTATATCAATTGTTTCCGATGCACATTTCGCAAATGTTGCTGTTTGGAATGAGTGTATTGGATTTTCTAAGTTCAATTGAGTTCTTAACATCTAATGGTGTCATTCCAAGCAGTAACATTGGTGAAATGTGCATAGGGAAGAATTGTTATAAAATTGTGTTTGTCATAATTTCTCCTACTTTTTGTCTGTATATATTAGAAAAATCTACATGAAACTCTAAAATTAGCAATAGTAGCCATACATCTAACTGTACACCAAGATATGGTCTCTCTCTCTCTCACACACACATATAAAATATGTCTCAGTTATTGGTCTACAGCCATGCTGGAGCATCACCTTGAAGATTTTAATCAAACAAATCAACCCCACTATCATTTTTTTTTAAACCTAGTTCTTACTCTATCAATCTCTTTTGCTGAACTGCTAAATTATAGAGACACAAAGAAGCCAACTCTGATTGTCAAGTGGTAATTGGCAGACAAACACAATCACACACACAACAGGCATCTTTTGTTTTCCATTTACCAAATCCATTCGCAAGGCTTTGATCAGTCTGGAACTATAGTAGAAAAACACCTGTCCAATGTGGCATTTCAGTGGGACTTAACCAGGAACCATGTAGTTGGGAAGCAAACATCTTACCACACAGACACACTGATAATATGTACAGATAATTTTATGTCTGCTTTCCACAAGTGTATGTGTGTGTTTCATATGTAAAATAAACATTACATAATTATTCCTAAAGATTTGGGCAATCAAATGTAGTTGTGTTCAGCTGTACTCATATATGCTCATTAGGAAATGGTGATGTTCCTTCTCAGTTTGTTGACAAGTACAGTTGATAGCACAAAACTTTATGTTTAATCATCTATTCTGTTTACTTTACTTGCTACATATATTAGACTATACACAGTTGTAATATGTAGCTATAGAGAGTCCTTTTGTGTTGTACCAAAAAATAAAACAGTGTGTGTACATGCATGCATGTGTGTGTGTGTACGTACATGCATGCATATGTCAGCCTCTTCCTGAGCCATGTTTTTATTTTAACCAGCTGCTTGCTTAGTGACAAAATTGAAAAGAAAACACATTTTTAAAAAAATGCTGCCTTTTTCTTTAAAATTATCATTTATGCAATCATTCACCCTATCAGTTGGAAGAATGTCTTACATATTTATGTTTCAGATATGATAATCAAGTGTAGTATAGGAATTATGGAGTTGTATTTTTTTCTCAAGAATCCAAATACAACAATGTTACATTCTCTAATTACAATAATAACGGGTGTAAAGCTAAACATGTCTTTTAAATACTGTATTTGTAAACTTCACATTAATGGTCCATAGTTGTCGTAGTCCTACTGCATTTATTTTACCAATTTTATTCCAAGCTGGCAGCTAACCATCATATTAGAGTATGTGTCAAACAACATCATGCTGGCTTTTTTCTCTCTTGCAAATATGTTAAGGGCTCATTGAAGATCCCTCATGCATCATTAGTGACATGGGCAGGAGGCATCTGATCCCAATATATAGTTTATCCTCTGGCTGAATTGTGACTACCATTGTAATTGAGGGCACTTTTGTTGAATAACTTGTTTCTTTGATGCTTCTAGTTGAGTAATGTGTGCCATTTTTCTGGGAGTATGTTATTCTTTATATTTGGTGTCTGTTTTACTTTGTGTTTTGTGTTGTTCTCAGTTGCATGGTGCACTGTACACACACACACACTCATGAGATAAGTCTCAAATTGCTAAAATAGATATTACCCACTGACGGTAGTAAAATTAGTGTAAGACTGTCACTTGTAGAAATCATATATGAAATGCTCCTAGAAAAATAAAGGATCAGTAAAGAAAATTTGGTGTATAGAAAATATCATTACCAACTCTAAAGTTTTCTACAGATTTCAAAAAACAAAAATACAGCTTCAGTACATTACAAACGGACATTGTTGTAGTGACCTCTTTATAGTAGACCCATCAAAGGTAAGTGCAACAATAAATGAACAAGAATATTTACACACTGTTCCACTGATACATTTGCAAATGAGTTCTTCAACATATAAGAGGCAAAAACTGATTATGCTCTGAGAAAAAAATTAGTTACTAAGTCATGCATAGCATAATTTCCATCCAGGTAGAAACCTCATCACATGTTTTACTCCTGTGAACTGAAGTAGCAGGTTGATCAGTCAAACATAGATTTGGTATATCTGGACATTGTGAAGTCTTTTCATAAAGTCGAATATAGGAATGATATAATATACCACAGAATGGTATATGGTTTTGATATATCTAGAAAACTATGAGAAGTTGTTTGACTTTTTGTGGGACAGAAGACAAGCAATTGCACTGTGCAGTATCCTTTCAAAAAAACATCAAGTGGGGTGCTACAGGGATCTGTGTTCTAGTCATTACTATTTATAATAAGCTCAGTTATTTGAAGAACAATTTTTTTGTAGTTGTGCCTGTCATACCAAAATATCAATAACAATTGATGTTAGTATGGTCAAAATTTATTGAACACAAGTGTGTTGCAACATGTACTTTCTCTGGATCAGGAGAAATTGCAATCCCAGAGTTGGAATCTATTTATAACTTGAGACCTATAATGAATAATAATGTATTGGAATTGAAAGCTTTGCAAAACGAACTGAATGCTTCAACATGGTGCCAAAATTTCTACTTTTGCCATCCCAAGTTAATACCAGATAATGCAAGGGACCCCAGCTTTTCTATATCCTCACTTGAGAGATAGGTCTTCATGGAGCAGATGTCAACACTTGACCATTCTACTGTGTAAGATCTCAGATCATCAGGAATGTATATAACATAAAACTCCTTCATTCTCCAAAAAAATTTCAAACAATGAAAGTGGAAGTGCTGAGTTCATGAAGATCATGCATTAACATGGAGTTCCATGATGCTGTATGCATTTTCTCATTACTTTCATGTTACACAGAAGCCAATTGCCAAAATAGGGTTTACATTGTGAAATACTACATTACAACAAGGATTTCAGGAAAGTAACACTTCTAGATGGAGGATATTTGTATGTGTTTGAGTGTGTCTCATGATTATCATTTTACATCTGCTTTCTCCATCATCATCACTATCATGATTTGAAGTCTGCTTTCCATACTGATATGGGTTAAATGGTTCAGTAGAGACAGGGACTGGCAAACCAGAGGACTGAGCCAAGCTCCAATGTCTTACCAACCACTTTACAGAGTGTGCTGGGTATTTTTTATGTGGAACTGGCACTAACGAGGTTACTAAAGTAACTTGCAAGACAAGACACCTCAACTGAGGAGTGGGGAGTAGTGTTGAGAAAGGTGGCTTTATGCCTGGTAATGAGATATTAAAGTTTGATAAGGGGATAGGAACATGTGTTGCCATTGGAAAGATACAGGGTTACCCCAGTTGGAAGAGAAGGAAGATACCTGTTAAATTAAAGATTGCAAATTTTTTATGTTAAAATGTCTTTAATTAATTGTTAATTCTAACAATCATGATAAAATTAAGTTCCATGGAGAGACAACTGTAAGGTTTGGTGGGGTTTTTTTCTAATTTCATTTATACAACTTGTAGAAAGGCATGACCATTGAAACTTCCTGTTCACACATCAGTTAAACTTAAGCCTGTCTCACAAGAAAGCAATAATTAATTCCACAGACCTTATTGTCATCCTAATATGGGTATTTTCACTATGCTTTTGTTGGTTACTTGATCAGTTTGACACAGGTCAGTAAACTAGTATCTGAGTCAAACAGCTCAACAGAGTCTCTTTTGACAATTGTCTATCACATATATTTATTTACTCTAGCTGCAGCCAGCTGAGCTGGCTGCACAACTTGTTTGCATTGCTGCACACCTCTCTCCTATTTTACTCCATTCACTCATTTTAGTTCAAGTTTCCTAAAGCATCCTCATTCTCTTCTGCTACACCACATAACCAGAAATATCTTCACTGTTTATTCAGCTTGCTACTCTTCACTCTCAACACCCCATTCTGTCTCTCTCTCTCAAACATCATAGCAGCCAAATCTCCCTCAAATCATGACCATCTTTAAAGGATTGACATATTAATTAATGTTATCCAAGCTGGATGCATCTAAAAAGATAGGACGATCACAGCCAGAATACTGTGGTCATAAGTCTGCTTGATCAGGATACACCTAGGGCTAAACAACAGCAGCAGTAACAACAACAATAGCAGTTTAGTTCCTCATATAAAGTTACTCTCTATCAAGTGTAGATATGAGATCATCTGAAAGTAGAAACTCCACTCAACCAGTACTTCTCACTTCCTCTTTCCTGACTTTTTCCTCTTGAAATTTCTGTTAACTTTTACCTGCCACAGAAAGATAAAGTATAAAAATGTGGAGGTGCAGTAGCTCATAGGTACTGAAGTATCGTAGTACTATGATTTAAAGGAATGGTAGTGGTACTAGTGACATAAGATCTGTGTATATACACTATTACTTTATACAGGAAGGATGTTGGTGTTATTGCTTGAATTATCAGAATTTGCATTTCCTCACCATACACATAGGGCAACTTGCTCAGTTTGCTAGACTTTGATATCAAATCTCCCTCAGCTTTCACTATGCTGTCTCGAATAAAGAAAGTTACATTGGATAATGTAATTCATGATATACAAAAAGACAAGATGATTGCAGTTTTGATCATAGGTCTGCTTAATCAGTACTAACTTAGGGCTAAACAATGTCATACAGACATACATTATTTTACATATTCCATACTATGCCATATTTCCATCTGTAGGTAATAAGATGCACCTTTTTATTAGCAAAGTATATTTTGGGGGCGGGGAATGTTTTTAATAATTTATGAACATATCAAAAGTTTATTTTGTAAAAAATATCTAATTACAAATAAATTAGCTGATTGTTAACAACATTTAGTAAACTGCTGCTGGCTGTGCTCACTATAAACTATATATTGAGTTTGTTTAAATTTTAACTACCTGTTTTAAAGGTATTGCCAAGTTCTAACTGCTTGTGCAACTCACTGGTCTCCCATATACTGTGGAAATTAATGGTACATTCAAGACCTTATTATATTCAAAGGAGAGTTTATGTATGAGAGAAAGTTTCAATAAAAAAAAAGTTTCCTTACAACTCTATTTTATGACTAATTTTTAATGTGAGATTTATTTTTCTTTTGAGAAACAGATAGTTGAAGACTTCATTTAATAACACATTAATCAGTTCTGTTATCTATACCAATGTCACTACTGCAGTTCTTCATAGTGCTATTATTAAGTCCTGTTTTCATTGTTAAGGCCACAGACTTTTTAAAATCTGTTATCAATTAATTATACTCAGAGAGTTGCTTGTGATGATTTTACTTGCTAACACAATAGTAGGTCACTTCAGTTATGTTAACTAATTTCTCATTAATAATCCTCTTCTTCTATTCTGAATGGTTTGTTGGCAGGACATCCAGTAACTGTAACCACCACAGATAACTACTTGCTTTTAATTTAAGTTCTTTTTCTTTGTTGCCTTGGTTTTTTTCAACAAACCACTTAGATGTTATGACTATACTGTTTCCAGTCACTGTTTTTGCACCACCATTTGTTGCTCATTTCCCTTAATTCATAATTTGTTTCCTTCCTGACCTTAATTCACATAAAGTAATTTTTCTTCATACTCTTCAGGTTTCTTCTGTGTAATCTTGGTCATTATTCTTATGTTTAGGCAAGCCAGCAAACTCATTTGCTACTATATTCCCTTTCCTACCAATCTCCTTGCTTTACCCATCATTGTCTTCATTGACACTGTATACCCCATACTTTGTGATTGTCTTTCTATAGTTTTATAGCATCTTCCAGTTATGGAAATTTTGCTTTTCTATGATAAAGTTTGTTTTTTCATTCCTGTTTTCTTAAATGCTTCTTCCTGTTTTTCCCATTCACAAATCCTCTTCCCCCTTCCTCCATCAATAACAGTCCATATTGTTACTCAGCAACTCAATAGCCTTGTTGTTTAACATATTCAACAACTTACAGTTTGTAACTAATTGTGCAAGCCTATCTGCTCTCCTTAGTCAACATTGTGAAGTGTCATAGAGTGGTACTGTCAGCTGCATAACTAATCTAACAGCTAGTGTGGCATCTAACTTTGGTCATACTTCTACCTACCTACAAATGGTATGAGAGTTATCAATGTCAATTCAGTATGTACCAAACCAAGCAAATAGTATTATGTTACCAGTGTTAATATAAACCCTGGTAAACGTCTTACTAGTAACCATCAACATTCACCAAATTAATGAATATAGTAGTTATAACACCAGAATATATTATACATGAATTTTAAGTGTAGGCTCTTATTACAAGACAGGGATTCGAGTGAGAATTAGATCCAGCTGTTGAAGTCCATTCTAGGAGCTTGCATTTTTGCTATAAAAGGAAGGGAGATTTGGTGGAGTTTTTTTTTTCTTTTTCAGGAAAATGTGTATCACATGAACCAGCAAGTATGGTAACTGACCTACACAGCATCATACATATAACTGTCAGCCAGTCAATCATAACATAATATGATTACTCTTAAGAGTTATTAAAAAAAACTTATCAAAGATCTTTTCTTTTTTTTTTTTTGTCTTCTATAATTGCATAACACATTGATACAATTTGCACTTTCTACACATTATTGAGATAATCTGCACATTCTTGAAATAAACTACATACTGTTCATATTACTGACTCAGTCTGTATATTCTTCACATGTTTTTAGATAATCCACACTTTCTACTCATTTTTGAAATACCTTCACATTATTGGGATAAACCTACACATTCTTCACATTACTGAGATAATCTACACATTATTTACTTCATTTGAACTGTCTAGTATTGAAGAAATCGACACATTTTTTTCATATTATTAAGATAGATTTCACATTCTTTGGAGCAACTACACATTGATCATATTTTTGAGAAAATCTACACATTTTTAAAGATAAGGTATGCATTCTTTATATAACTGAGGTTATCAATACATTCTTCATATTACTGAAATAATCAACATATTCTTCACATTACCAAAATATCATAAACATTATTCAGATTACTAAGATAATCTACAGGTCATACACATTTTTGAACAATTTTAGACAATTTTCACATTACTGAGCTAATCTACGTAATCTTCACATTTTTCACTGTAAATTACACATTCTACATGGTTTGAGAGACAACCTACACGTTCTTCACTCTACTATTGTAATCTATACATTTTTTCACATAAACAAATTAATCTACATATTACACATTGAAGTAGTTTGTATGTTCTTTGCTTTTTTAGGTAATCTCATTATTGCCAATAATACTGAGATAATCTGCACATACTTCGTATAATTAGGATAACATACATGGTTTTGATATGATGTGAGATAATTTAAACATTCTACATATTATTGAAATAATCTGCACATTTTCAGTGAAAGAATCGGTACATTCTTCACATCACTAAGGCAAGCAACACATTATTTACTTAATGTACACATTCTTCACATTACTAAGATATTCTACACATTGAGATAAACTACATATTTTTCACATATTGAGATAATCCACCTGTTTTTCACATTATTGAGATAATGTATTTATTTATCACATTACTGTGTACTAAGCAATACTTCACATTACTAAATTAAGTATTCATTGTGTTGAGACAAGTTTGGGAGAAGATTGGAGTTCTTAACCTTTGGAGTACCTTCTGGCTTGTTTAGATTGATGTCTGTTTTAAAAAAAGCAGAAAGAGAAGATGCATTTATGAAATGGGGACAAGAAGAAAGGAACATGAAAATGGATAGCTATAACTGTTTTAGTAGTAATACAAGAGACAAAGCAATATTATACTGTCAAAAATTTGAGAGTTAATGGAGTATAGTGTGTTAAGACTTGTATTGATGTTAGATGGTTTTTATTGTTCAAAGCAGTCCAGTTAATGCATTATTCTGACCAGTTTCAAAGAGCCTGCAAAGGACATTTGTATCCCTCTTTCAACCAATTTTGTAGTTGTGTAGCAGCTATTCTGTCCAAGATATGTGAGTAATATCGTCTTGTCAGTCACAGTTGTAATTGAATATGTAAGTGTACTTCACATAGTTATGTGTCTGTCACAAATTTAGAGATTATAATTATCAGTTCAGTACCATAAGTACAACTATAAAAAATAAGAGTGGAAACCGGTTGTTGTTTAGTATCCTCAGGTCTCTAATTGCACAGACATTTTATCAAAGCATCCTAGCTATGACCATATGAGCATTTTTGTTTGAACAAGGAACCTAGGACGACATTATCCAACTCTGTGTTCTTTTTTTTAGATAATATGGTGTAATTTGAAGATTTGGTTGCTATTTCTAGTAGGTGGAACAACCACACAGAAGTTCTCTCATTTGCATGGGAATCAATATTGTTAGTGAAACTAGTGTAGATAAGTGTTGCTTTGTTGTAACTCTTCTATTGAGATGCTAACTAATAGACACATATTGCACCAAATAATAAAAGGAAGTTTCTGTGTGAGCCCTCAACTCACAAGAAATAGCAGTCAAATCTCAATCAAATCATACCTAACGATCTTAGAAAGGAAGGACACATTGAATAATATAATCTTAAATGTACATATCAGAAAATAAGATTATATGGTCAGAGATAGACTGTTTTGATCATGAATCTGCACACTTGCAGCTAAACAACATAGAAAACCTCCCACAGATCAAACTGTTTCAAATGATATATATATATATATATATA
>NC_068982.1:162231316-162235831 GCF_001194135.2 Octopus bimaculoides
ATATATATATATATATATAAGCTTTCTTTATTGGTTTAGTCAGAGTAATAAGGGCAACTCTCATGACATTTATCAGAGTTGCTAAGAATGTTGGCAAGAAGTGATAATTGGACCAGAGACCAGGCCCAAAGGCTAGCAACAAAACGAACTCCACTAAAAATAACTATGGAATTAACAGTCTAAAATTTCCCTCTACCAATCCTAATAACAACTCACCACAGACATTTATGTGTATAATTGACATATTAACTTCATTAGAAATATAAATATTTTTTAAACTTTTATTTCTAATGTTATGTCACTTGTTCTTACTATTTTTATTATCTTAGAATTATACCAAACATGGTGAAATGCCAAGCAAATTTTATTCTTCCATTCTGACTTTGGTATGCCTGCCAACTTTGGTGTAATTATGTTAAATTAGTATAATTATGTTAAATAGTGTAGTTATTACTTATTTCGCATTTTCTGAGATGGAAAATGTTATATCCTGGTAAATCCTTTATGGCATTGTTTTAGCTAATCTATGGATTTATTTTAATATGGAATAGGTGCAGGCATAGTTGTGTGGGTCAGAAGTTTGCTTCCAAACCACATGGTTTTGGGTTCAGTCATAGTCATGGCATCTTAGTGAAGAGCCCTGGGTCAACCAAAGCCTTGTGAATGGATTTAGTTGATGGAAACTGAAAGAAGCCCATCATGTGTGTGTGTGTCTTCATGTCTTGACATCACATCATAGTTATAAAACAAGCAATAGTATAATATATATGGTGTTGTTTTCTTCTGTGAAAATATGTCCAGCCGTTGGAGAATATTACCTTGCTTGGCAACAGGTTAGGGTTAGTGAAAGGAAGGGCATTCAGCCATAGAAATCTGCCTCAACAAATTCCATCTGGAAAAGTGAATGTTAAAATGATTATGATGAAATGGGTGTTTTTTGTTTGTTTGTTTTTACATTTCTTCAACTGACAAATTAACTTGTGTACCACCTCATCTTCTGTCTATCTCTCTGTGTCTCCCCCCTCTCTCTTTCTCTTAGAAAAACAAAAGGTGTAATCATATGAGAGAGTGGGGTTGTCACAATAGTTTATGATTATATTAACTTAGTGAGTCTCTTTATGCGCCATTTGGTTCACATAACACACACACACACACAACAGTTTTATGTCTGAGATCTTACTGTCAGAAAACTGATACATAACCACACAAGCTCGACTATTATGATAAAATAAAACCCTCTAAAGAATATCACTGCTGCATACCTTTTATTAAATGGAAAATCCATTATTTTTAGAATTGTCAAAATTGTTTCTATCCACAGAAAATGTTATTAAAATAAGTTACAATTTACCAATTTTCCAAGAGCAGTTTAGAAACGAATTAATCTTACAGCCTTCTATCATGGAACATGTCATCTAATAAGAAAAAAAATAATAATATATTCAAATTTAATTTGAATTGCATATTTGCTTTATGCAAATTCCATTTCAGTGATATTTTTCACAAACTTGAATCTAAAAAAGAATCTCTATTGTTTCTAAGTAGTCTCTTTATTGATTGACCTCAAACTGATAAATTGAGTTTTTACTGACAAACTATGTCTAACAATAAACTGAATTTCTACTCTTGGCAGTTTCCATTCATGATATTAAATAAATATTTTCAAAAACTATTTATCAATATGATTTATGTTTTTTATCTTATTGAATAGTTTTCAATATTAATATTTATTTAACCACCTTGGAGAGCAACTTTTTTTTTTTACAACATATATTAAAAATAACTCAGTTTTAAACTTCGGTGTACTTGTTTGGGAAGTGACTTGATCTACTTGATCTGAGATTATGTATTGAAACTGAAGCAGTTATATTGTAGTAGAGTCACTTTATATATTCACTTCTGCTTTATTTGATAATATATTGTATAGTGTGGAAAACATTTACTGTGCCTCAATGACCAGATCTCTAACATCGGTTAACTGTGTTTTGAATGGTTAGCATGACTCTTCCATAATGTAATTGTTTCAGTTTTAAACAGTTTCCCTTTTAATCTTTATAAGTTTACAGATCTTATTTGTCATCATACCACAGAAAATCTTTTACTGATTTCAGTTATTGGATTATAGTCATGCTGGTGCACTACCTTCAAGAGTTTTAGTTTGATTATATTAACCTCAGTACTTACTTCAGTCTTGATGCTTCTGGTTCTTAGCAAAGAAGTAATCAAATGCACACAAACACACATGTACACACACATACGCACGCACACATGCACATACACACAGAATAACATGATAGTGTATGAAATTATGCAAAAAAACACACAATACTTTATAATTGAGCAGAACAGATTTTATTGTTTCTAAGTAGTCTCTTTATTGATTGACCTCATTTATTGAGTCACCTTTTATGATTTAGGGACACAACTCAACACACCATTTTACACTGTTTGCTCATTTACTTGCTTATAGTTGTTCATTGAATCTGATAATGGCTTTCTTCATCATTTGCTGGTCCTTTGATGACTACACATTCCAATTTTTGATGTGCTGAATTAATTGCAGACAAAACATGTAAATGTTTGGTTAGAGAGGACAGATGTTGGCTTCTCCTGGTAGTGCTGTGTATATTTCTCCTCCATATCTTTTATCCTCTCCCTGCCAACATTGAAACTACCAAGATGAATGGCAAGTAGAAATGTTTTCCACTTTTGAAGGGTTGACAATGTTCCTCTTCAAAATGATCTTCAGTTGGTCATTAAACTGTTTCTTTGTTCCTTTTGCTAGACATTAATCATGTTCAGTCAGTTGTAAAGACCTTATACAGTTATACTCTCTCTCTCTCTCTCTCTCTCCCTCTCTCTCTCTCCCTCTCTCTCTCTCAGTTTTTGTTTACCAATTTCCATAGAAGATTCTATGCAAGGATATTTTTTTTCAGTGTGTTTCACACACTTTCTCAAGATTTCATTTGCATTCATTTCTTTGTCTTCATCATCTTGGTTTCAAACGTTTATCACACATGAATTCTGCCTGGTAAGACCAATGTTTTATGTCAAATTCTGCAGAATCAGACCAATGTGAGGAAGACAAATATATCTATATAAGCTCAGAGAGTTTCTGTGGTATAATAACAAATAGGATTTCTTAACTTGTAATGATGAACAGAGAATGTTTAAAACAGATTTATAGTCACATTTTCAACAAATATATTCTTGTCTCAAGATCAGGAAGATGAAATTCTGAGTAGTGACTCATACAAAAGTTTTCCAATGAATAAAATCCGTTCTGCTCTATTATAAAGTATTGTGTGTTTTTTTGTATAATTTCATACACTATCATGTTATTCTGTGTGTATGTGCATGCATGCGTGTGCGTGTGTTTGTGTGTATATGTGTGTATTTGATTACTTCTTTGCTAAGAACCAGAAGCATCACTGATAGCTCAAATTAAGAATGGGAAGTAAGCATTATTGATAGCTCAAATTAAGAGTTTTGCTCAGTTTGTTTTCATAAAGAGAAACATAATGTTTATTATATATGACACTTCTTTACCTATCAGCAGGTGCAAACCTTGGTGGTGGTAACAAAATATTCTAAAGGCAGCTGCTGCTCTCCTAGGTAATTTGTTTTTGCTGCAGCTTGCAGAGTCCACATCTCCTCTATGCAGGTTTTAACACTCTCCTAGACTGGACATCTTTACTGCATTCAGCAATTCCACATCTCCCCTCACCCTCATAGACAAGAATTCCTGAGGCAGTAGACTGCAGGTGGATGCCCTTGATGCTAACCCTTGTTTCTACATTAGGTACATTCTTCCACATCTTTCACATCACACTGATGGTTTCATATTTCTCTGTTATTCCTGTTTTCTTTCTTTACTCTACACTTTTTGAAGAAGAACTTAAACTTAAAACATCAAAGCTACTATTCTCTTTGATAATTTTGATCATACATACATACAGACAAGATTAGAGAATGGAGTAGATAAAATCCTGACTACATGTGTTTCATAGCTAGCAGAACCTCAGAAGTAGTAATTATCCAAATGAAGGGTAATCCGCAAGTTACTCATCAGGCAAAAGATACCTTAATTGAAAGAAGTTAACATTGTTGTCAAGGAATACCATGTTGACTCACAGGAGATTCGATTCTATGGACTGCTCAAGGCTTACTATCTTCCTATACCTTGATCCTTGGATCTGCGAGATCGTTGCCAGTGCCCCTGGACTGGCTCTTGTGCGGGTGGCACATGAAATGCACCATTTTGAGCGTGGCCGTTGCCAGTACCGCCTGACTGGCCTTCGTGCGGGTGACACGTAAAAGCACCCACTACACTCTCTGAGTGGTTGGCGTTAGGAAGGGCATCCAGCTGTAGAAACTCTGCCAAATCAGATTGGAGCCCGGTGTAGCCATCTGGTTTCACCAGTCCTCAGTCAAATCGTCCAACCCATGCTAGCATGGAAAGCGGACGTTAAACGATGACGACGATATATATATATATATATATATATAGATAGA
>NC_068982.1:162235841-162238209 GCF_001194135.2 Octopus bimaculoides
CAGGTTACTGTCAATCCCTATATATTTATGATTATAAATGTTTTTTACCGAAAAGGTTTTTTCATACTGAGCTACCCGGCAAAATTGTTAATTATTAATTTTATTACTAATTGACGATTCCCTGCCCTGCATATCTATATATATAGATAGATAGATAGATAGATAGATAGATAGTTGAAATTTATAGAAAAACAAAAGACGAAGACAGGTGTATGAACAACAAGCAAGTGTATTAGTTTGACACTCGGGAAAAATGAAAATGTTTGATCCTGACTGAACTTCCTACTCTTTCGATTGCATATCTCAACCACTTCCTAAACTTTCAGCGCCTTTCCTCATCCACATACCAGTACTCCACCTGTATTACCACTGGATCTACTGACTCTACCTTAATGGATTTCACTGGATTTTTTCAGATAGATAGATATAGTTGTTTTTGCCATCACATGTGCTTCCAATTTTTTTGATTTGCGCCATTCTTTTCTATCTTGGTCCAAATCATTTAACTAAATCATCTTCCCATTGTCATGGGAACCTTCCAAGTGACTTTTTCTAATCTCTTAGATACCACTCAGCAACTGAACAGATCCATTTGTTGTCTGTGAAGCTTGCGACATGTCCGACTCAACAAAGTTTATGCTTTTGGTATTCTACAATCATGCCATTCACTCCAGTCTGTCCTCAAATTATCTCATTTTGAATATGCTCTTGCAATGATATTCCTTGCATGGATTTTTCCATGGCTCTTTGTGTCATATTTAATTAATGTACATCATTGTCCTACCCATGCATGCATGGAAGATGGATGTTAAATGATGATGATGATGATGATGATGATCGTCCAAAAATGTAGCACAAGGACAAATAGAGGCAGAAAGCAATGAAACTGAAGAGGTAAAGCACATTCACTATTGCCATGTATATATAGGTATTTGTTGGTGTTTTTGTGTATAATGAAGTTCTGTATGTCATCAATATTACCATCACCATTTAGCATCTATCTTCAGTGTTGGTATGGGTTGGATTGTTCAACAGAACCTGAATCAGAGGACTGCATCAAGCTGTTATTCCTAATTCTTCTATTTATATCTAAAAAGAGGTGTGTGGTGATGTGGTCTGAATTTCTTCTAGAGCCATATTGGATTGTAAATTTATCCCTACACAGAACATCATAAGAACAAATTAGCCTACATTGATACAACATATGCAGCACCTAGGAGGAATACACAAATCACACATATGCTTCCAGAAACAAATATGCCGTGATTGTAAGATATTAATTGATTAATTTCATTTTGGTATTTGGTTAGCAAGATTCTTGATGTGAACTCACTTGCTGAAATGTACTTTGTTGTATCTCAGAATTGTTGATGTGCATGTGTTTATTATTAGCAAATTGACCTTTCCGAGATACAACAAAATAATGAATTAATGGGTTGTTAAAAAAAAAAATCATTAAATAAAATACAATATGTATCACCCTTAACCAAAGTTAGAAATAAATTACAGAATCACCAAAATATAAACTTTATCATCAATATGAAAGCACAAACTTACAAACCACAGAATGTATTTCAGATGACCAATGTAATATTCAAATTGTAATGTTAACATGAAACTTGTAAACTGCATAACTCAAACCATAACTTACATTAGAAATAAGTATGACACTTTCTCATGCGTTGAAAACTATTAATTAATAGCACCGAAATCCATAAAAAATATTTGATCAGCTATGGAAGTTGTGTCCAAAATCAACATGCAAATACAGCACACATAAAATAAAGCATGAAATCCACTGAGTTCCAGGACTTAACTGTTAAATTATGTTAAATCTAACTTTGGTGATTTTTATCTATTATAAACAGTATTCCCATGATCCTTTGCAGCCTACTGTAAAGCACTCAAACAACATGTCAATACTACAATCTGTTCATTCAGATGATGAGACAGAGGTCTTGAAATGTTAATGGACTTAGGTGTGCACATGTTCCAAACTAAAAGAAATATATAAAAATCTTAATAAAAAAGATGAAATTCTTGAGTTCTATTTTTAATGTAAAATGTTTAAAAGAAAAGCTGTTCCTTATTTACTTAAATGTGTGTGTGTGTGTGTATGTGTGTTAGTATATATGCATGTGCATCTGTGTGAGTGTGTTTATGTAAATGCTTGTTTTCAGCTTTTCGAAAAGCTGAAACAATCATAAAGCACTTATACAAAAAATTCTTTTCATAAGGTCTGTGTTAATCTGCTTTTGTTTAAGGATTGTTTGTATGTATGTATGTATGTATGTGTGTGTGTATGTGTGTGTATGTGTGTTTGTATGAATGTATTATGTGTTTGTATGCATGTATGTATGTGTGTATG
>NC_068982.1:162238489-162267170 GCF_001194135.2 Octopus bimaculoides
GTCTCTGCTTTAGAGGTAGTAGTCAGAGGTACAACTTATATATATATATATATATATATATATATATATATATTGGTTTAAACTCTACTTGAAGATAGCTGATCCTTCATTTCAAAAATATTCTCTCAGTTTCAACAAAATATTGTTACTATAATATTGCATTGCAACAGTTTTTCATTTTCTAAAACAGAATTGATGTTAATAGTTTAGACTGTTAATTCTTCGGCTAGCTTCTGTATTCTATGAGTGTGAGGCTACAGGACCATATCTTCACCGCCATAGGCTAGTCTGTGTTGTCTGTGAACACAAGCATTACTTCTACCAACTTTGAATGTCAAACTTAAACAAAAGTCAGGTTAAGTATCCACTCCACTGTATCTAGTGAGTACGAAAATTGCCTTTTTTTTACCCCCTCTGCATACCAATATCATCCATCTTTTGGTTCCTTGAAACAATTTTTTTCTTGCCATACTGGATTTATGGTTATTTCCTACCTTGCTTCCCTGCTTTTATGCTTCGTTTCCTCAAACACTTCATTCTGTCATCTAAATATTGACACATTTCAGCCAGTGGCTGCTCACTGTAATCTTAGAATGATGCAAGCCAAACCCTATAAAGTGCTGTCTTTGATACTAAAGATTTCCCTGGAAATGAATCCTACTCCAGTCTCTTTATAAGCATGTCTACTTCGATGTTTATGAAAATATGGCATGCGAGTTGGAAGAAAAAGTGCAACTTTTGGTTTAGAAAACCAGTCATCAGTCTTACAGACTACATTCTCTGCATGATATTCCATTTTGTAAAAAGACTTTAGGGCTGTGTCTGTGAAAACATGAGATAGTGTTTGCATACTGTTCCTGAATATTCTTAAAGTAAATAGACTTTCTATGATTAATTATTTAATGTGCATTTAGCAAATCATAATGTAAACAGAACTGACGTCTGAAATAACAATATCAACACAAAGTTTATTTAAATGAGCTGCCAAAAATAGCAGTGAAAACTCTCTATGGTTTATTTACAACAATCTTTATCAATCTGAGAGTAAAAAATGAAAAAGAAACAAAACAAAAATGGAGAAAATGCTAAAGCTTGATGTAAATACTTCTGTTATGTAAGATGCGCAATTTGTTATAGGATATTATCATTATTAGTGTTCCAGGATGGTAATTTAGTGGAAGCAGTAGGGTGTGATGCTAACTACCCTGCAGTGTTTAGTTATGTCCCTTTATATTCTGAATGCGAAATCACCTGCAGAGCTTGACTTTCTTGGTTAAACCTCTTGCATTGGATGAAATAAAGTAAGTTCCACTCATACATTAAGATATGTTTAATCAGTGATACCCCTTCACTACAAATCTGTGGCCTTGTGCCCAAGTCAGAAGTCATTATTAGGATAGAGAGCTGGCAGACTCAGTAGGGTGTCCTACTAACTCATCATTCAGACAGTAGGTTACTCTCTTTCTATTATGTTCTCAGCTCAAATCCTGCTATGGTCAACTTCACATTTCTTCCCCTTGGGGGTTGTTCAAAATAACATTGGAATTGGTTCAACTGAGTATATAAACCAAGCCAATGGCAGAAGCTTTTTGGTTGTTGTTCAACCTGCAAGAAATTACAACCAAATCTTCCTCAGATCACACTCTACCATCTCAAAAGAAAAGAAAGCAAGAAAGTGCATATAGCATAATGTAGTTCTTGATATACAAGAAAACTGGATGGTCATAGTTGGAATGCATAAGTCTGCTTTGTCAGAACTGATTCGGAACTAAACAACTTCCTATAAGTACTCACCTATAAGAATTGGTCCTTATAACAAGTGAAAACAAATCAAGTCCCTAAACCCTTGCTTTTAAGACATCATCATCACATTGCTCCAGCCACTGTTGATGCTGCTACACTAACCTTCTCCTCTCTATATACACTTCACTCAGAACTGATTTTACATTCTTTTTTATTTTTTCAAATGGTGATGGGTAATTTGAATCTTGCTATAAACTAACCTAATATTAATATTTTGTCTTTTTATTCTCTTGCCCTCTCTCTCTCTCTCTCTCTCCCTCTCTCTCTCTCATATCTCTATATATATTATATGTTTATGTTCTTGTATATAATGTATGTATTTGTCATATTTATGTATAAGGTTTAAAATAATGATATTATCAAAATGTGAATTTATGTATGTATTTTTTTTTTGTTTGATTACTTAAAATTCGTTTCTACGTAATATATATGTGTGTGTGTTGTCTATCAAAAAATCAAAGGAGTCTTTAAATTATACATAAAGAATGTTTATTCTTTAATCAACTTATTGACTGTGCACATGTGTTGCCCATTTCAAAGATTTTTTACATATCTTATTATAGTGAGGTATGAAAACATTGAAACAGCCTGCATCTGCTGTAAAGTCCACTTGAACACACACGAGCAGTATAAGATATGGGTTCAGAGAATCATGTAGCTATCATAGAAAGCTCCTTTTACGGGACTTGGATGTTAGTCCACAATGTTAGTAATCAGTTACAAAGAAGTGTAATGTAGAGTGGCCATGTAACTGAAAATCCAAGCAATAAAATTATTTCATGAGGAGTATTTAAAAACATAAAGTCTAATCTGCAGTGGCTGGGTAGTGTTGAACTGCTGACTCTAACCATTGTTGTTCAAAATATTTTCCATAATCAATAGGTGTTGTAAATGCAAGTTGCATAACACTAGTTGCCATAGTCTACCTGACTGATGTCAAGTAGGAACCCTGCTTAACATCCAGTAAGTAAACAAGGCTGGGGGAGAAAATAAGGATAAGATTATTGTAAGCTTTTCCATATGCTTGAGCAGATACTAAATAAACATTATTGATAATTGTTTTAATGGAATCTCTCTTTATATATATATATATATATAAATTAGAAATAGGAACAAAATAATAAATTGAATAATTAAATAATTGAATCATTAAATGATAAATTCACTTCAGTTTCATTATTACTATGTAAACAAATGACAAATCAAGTTACAGCTGTTTCCACATCATTAAAAACAGGTTTTATTTATGATTAACAAATTCCCTTTTAAAATATAATGAGGTTTTTTCAAACGGACATATCTTCTTAAATATTTTACGAAAATAGCAAGTAAATATTGTCTATAATTGTAAACGCTTTTAAAACACTTTTTTAAGAGTAAGCTTAATAATAAATAAATAAACTAACTGAAATTTTGTAAATTCTTAAATTCAAATATATATATGTAGGGAAATGTAAAAATATATGTATGTGTTTGTATTGTATTATGAAATACAGTTGGTTAAGGAATACGTGTTTACATTTTAAGCAAAATAAACAGATATTGATAAAATACATTCAAAAGAGAATTAAAATTCCAGAACTTTATAAGACTTGAGTCCACATCATCATATTAATAGTGTGATTTAGTGACCATTGCACTATTTGTCATTAACAGAATAATCTATCTCCTGTATTAGCAAATCTATTCCAGGATGGGTTCAATTTTGAGATTGTTCTGAACCTTATTTGTACAATTCATTGTCTCACCTATTTGTTTTGAAGATTTAAATTAACAAACTTCAAGCTTAACCATCACTCTTAAGCAAATATGACCTAGAAGCATGTACCATACTTTTGCTAGTAGTTTTAGATATCTTTATAATTGTGACTAGATAGACACCCTCTCAGCCCTCAGACCTTTGAGCCAATGGAATGTTGAGGATGAAACTGCTGGAAGGAGAAAGCTGCACTAGCACTCAGCTGTTACTCAATTTTAGCTTAGTAGACTGGAGCTATGTGAAATGAAGTACCTTGCTCAAGGATACAATACACCACTCGGTTCAGAAATCAGGCCCATGATTTTATGATCGTGAGACCAACATTCTAGCTACTAGGCCACATACCTTCGTGTTATCAAACTTACAGACTGTAATATAAAGTACAGATAAGTTCCTATTAAGTATATTAGTGCAGTCTTTATTATTTGTCTTTACTCTAGCAGGTGCCCTGGTATTTTCTTGCCATTCTTTTAAGTTATCATTCCACTCAGCATTTATTCACTAAAATACTATATACATCTCTGTTAATTAAAGATTTGGCAGTAACAATTAGGCATGGATTTGCTGATAACCTTTAATTAAACTGAAACATCTTCAGAGTTGTCACCATACTACTGAAGATCAGCCTCACTTACTACTTTTACATTTTTTTTAAAATTTAAATTCTGGGGTTGTCTCCTTGCTTTTCTTGATCCAAATTAGTTTTATCTTCTCATTAGAGGTTTAATTTTGAATCACTAAAATTCCTTCGCTCATTACATTAAGTATATTACATCCCAATTTGCTACTAGTTTTTCATGCAGCTGCCAACCCTGAGTATTTTCCCTATATATTGATCTGAGTGAATTAAATGAGATGTCACTCCTCTAAAGAAGAGATATGGATATTTTCTTATAATGAAATCAAAATGAAAACACACAGACAGGGTTCAAAAAATTTCAAAATCTGACGTACTGGCTTAAAGATATTAGTGTAAGAGGGAGATTTTGTTGGGGACACATTGTGAAATGGTCATTAATATGAGTCAATGAGGAAGCATGAATTTCAGGTTCTCATATTTTTTATTTTCTCATGTTTTCTGGTATATTTATATATTTCTGTTTCAAATGTAGACGTGTGTGTATACACTTACACACATATAAGATTACATTATGTTGAAAATAAGAAATAACTGAGAAAGATTTATTGATTTGATCTGCAGTTAACTTGGCTTTTTTTCCCCACTTTTTCAGATCAACACCTGATTTTGGAACACTTGCTAAAGAAGCTCTCTTAAAGAATTCTGGTAAAGCCCAAGCCAAATTAAACCACTTACAAACTGCGCACACTATTCCATCTAGTGGTATTAGTTCAAAGAATAAATCCGGCCGATTAGAGACATCCAAACATGCAAGATGTCGATCTGTACCAGGTCCCTGGCCAACAGATGTTACTCATTTAGAGGACCAAGTCGGAACACGGGAAGACCAATTTTCTTGCCCAAATTCTCCATTAGATTCTAAACAAATGACACTTGATTCAAAAAAACCTACAGACTTGAAGAAAATTCCATCGTCTTCTTCATCTCCAACAAACAGTCAGGTGGGATCTCCAAAACCAAAGAAAACGATTTTTGAAGGATTCCGAAATACTTTACGAAAGTCAAAAGGAGATCTTTCTGGGACAAAATCATCTGAAAGTTTCACTAATGCTCATTCCATGCCTGATATTGTACAAGAAAATAAAGAAAGATCTAACAGTGATTCTATAAGTTCAAAAACCATTGGAATGGACATTAGCCAATCAGATTTAGAAACAATTCCGGTAAGTTTGCTGGTTTTTAACAATTAGTTTGCTTGCTTCAGTCTTCTTGACTGACAGCAAGTTATCCTGTTTCTGTTTTTTCTTGTTATATCATTTCTGGTTAGTCATGTTCATATTGATACCTAGTTGAAAATTTGGGTACAATCCACAGATCTAGTACCCTAGATATTATATGCCTTTGTCTAGCAGAAGACCAAAACTATGCTCTGACATGCAGTGATTTATTGTATGGACTGCAGTGTGACAGTATGAGTGTGTTGTATTTTCTCTACTACCCAACAGTTGTATCTGACAGCCATATTAGTGGCCACAGCAGAGACAAACCAACTACAAAACCTTACTAGTTAACTAGAGAGAGAGCTGCTATGCAGTCACTTAATATGATAGCAGTAACAAGAGGCAGTGAGCTGGCTGCATTGTTAGCACACTGGGCAAAATGCTTTGTGGCATTTCATCCATCTTTATGTTCTGAGTTCAAATTCCACCGAGGTCGACTTTGCCTTTTATCTTTTTGGTGTTGATAAAATAGGTACCCTCGAAATTGCTGGCCTTGTCCCAAAATTTGAAACCAGTATGATAGCACTAACAGCCAAATTTCCAACACCTAGAGTTACTGTAGACACATGAACCTATAATTTAACTTGGCTAGCTGCATTGATCACACAAACAATTCAACAAGCTGACCTGGTCAGCTATTGCTACTGCAGCTAGAGTTACACTATTTCATAATCCTTAATTTCTCTTTTGTGCCGTATTGCATATCATGCCATCCATGGATAGTTTTGGTAGCATATCAGTCGTTGTATGAGAAGTAATTGCTAGCTCTTCATGCAGTCCTTGGAGAAAGGAATGCTGTGAGTGGTACTCACAACCCTTCTCACAGTACTATATGGCCATATAAGGTTGAAAGAGTTGACCTCAGTGGTATTTGAACTCAGAGTGCCTAGAGCCAGAACAAATACAGTAAGATATCTTAACTGATATTTTATCAACTCTGCCACCATGCCATCTAGAGTTACTATACATGCACCTACAATTTAACAATAACATGACTAGCTACAGCAATACTCTTGTAGAGTTACTTTACAAACCTACAATTTAGCAACCTCAACATACACCAAAGTACTATCAAGAATGATAATAAGTATTTTAATCACAATTTCCTAACATTTAAATCAATCTTTTGTCTATGCGATGAAGCCCCACTGTTTGTAAATTACAAAACTTACTCAGGGGAAGAAGATCAGTGTCCATGCACCATTTCAGGGTGTTTTGTTTGTTTTTTTCTTTTATTGGTGGGAGGAAGTTATCCTCAAACCAAAGACGTCATCCAAATATTTGCAACAGAATGGACCCTGCTAAAGGTGGTTGTATTGAAGTGAGCAACATATTAAGTTACCTACCATTCAATTTCTAGAGTCTCAGATTTCCCAGACAATTTTCCTCCTCTTTCAACATCCTTAATCACTTAAAACCACTGTGCTGTAATTTCATGTCAGATGATGCTAGGAGCACATCCATTTAATGTGAGAAATACTCCTGAGCCACGGAACGAGATGTATGCATTTAAAATGCAAAGAAGACCAAGATTATGGTTTCATACTGACAAAGACAGTGTAGTCTGTTGGACACGTGGCATTTTTAACTATTTTTCAAAAGTTTTGAAAATTCTAAATGAAACATAGTGTTATCTCCTTCAAAAAGCATCTTAATAATAAGTTAGTTATTATAGCTCTGTACAGACAATCTAATATGCTTATAGCGGCCCTTAATAATCGCAAAACATTTAAATAAATGCAATTGACATTAAATATTTGCAGCACAATTGCAAAGTTGTAATTTAGTATTTTTCTATTTTTTGTAAAGATAATACTTTCTGTCTCCCTTACAATAAATATATCTTATATGTCAAAATGTCAGCTCAACATTTCCAAATTTGTTATTTTATATGACTTCATGTGACAGTAAAAGTACAATTATATTTTGACTTTGTGTCTTTTATTATTATTTTGTTCTGTAATAGTAATCATAAGAACATTGTAAAAAAATAAGTGTTTTGCACTATTTGTTCCAACACTGTTCTATGTTCAAATTCCTCCAAGGTCAATTTTATCTTTCATCTTTTTAGGGTCAATAAAATAAGTACCAGTCAAGCACTGAAATCAATATAATCAACAGTTCCATCCTCCCCAAATTTTTTGGCCTTGTGCCTATGTTAAAAATCATTATCTTGTTCTATAACCAATTTTTTTTCTTTTTATTCATCTTTGATAAATCATTAACTTGGTTCCACCACCTCTTTCCACTGAACTCTTTGATACATAGTGATGTTAAGCAGCCATATATTTAGTAGTAGTGGTGGTGGTGGCGGTGGTGACGGTGGCGGCAATGTCCCTCCCTTCCTTATTACATCTTCCTTTGCTATTTTCTGTATGAAGTTGGAATTTTTATTGTAACTCAGCCATCAACTCTTTTAAAAGCTGAGATTGCTGCTGAGATGATCACCTTATATCTGTACTTTATTGTATAGTCTCTCTCTCTCTCTCTCTCTCTCTCTCTCTCTCTCTCTCTCTCTCTCTCTCTCTCTCTCTCTCTCTCTCTCTCTCACTCTCACACACACACACACACACACACACACACACATATTCACTTACTCAGGTATAGACACGCAAACATGCCTCGGAATGGTGGGGTTTAATCTGAGGCTTTCTTGATAGAATTTCTGCCCAAATATCAGGCATACTAACAGCAAAATTATACTATGGAGAAAGTATGTAACAGAAATAGGTTGAAGTTTTTTTTTTTTTGTTTTTTCCATTTTTTTGTTCTTATGACTAATAGTGTGTGTATGTGTGTACTTGTACATGCACCTATATATACATTTGTTTTTCGCCACTGATTGTGTGAGTGTGAATGCATGTGGTCACACACATGCTGTTTGTGATAAAAAAATCAAAACACATTGTATGTATATACGTATGTGTGTATGTACATGCAGTTATACATACACACATATTGTTATCAGTTGTTATCCAGCAAGCTCAGCTGCCATCATTCTTTCACCAATTCTGCCAGTGTTTTAGACAACACTGGTATGTTCTTTTCTAGAACATTCTTCAGAAGAAATGTAGATGTTAAATCTCTGCTGATGTTTGCCAACAGTTACGCTGGAGTGTATTGAACCTGTGACATGACTTGTCAAAACCTGCCATTTGATATTTCAGCTGAGATTAAACGTTTACTGAATTTCACTTAACTGTCTTCCTACTTCCTTCTCATCTTCATATCTCTCTCTCTCTCTCTCTCTCTCTCTCTCTCTCAAGAATGATTATCTAAAGAAACAGATTAAATTGCAATTAATAGTGTAGTAGAGTTAATAGCAGTTTAGAGTGGAAGATGGGAATATTATTGGTGAAGAGGTAGCTATGCAGGTAATAGATGTGTATGGGTGGTGGTGGTGGTGGTGGAGTTGTGAATTTGTCTATTTGATCTTTGGAGATATATTTACCTAAACATTTTTGCTTCCATAGTTCTGATAAGTGTGCTACATTTACCATAAACCACATTGCTACCCAAGTATTTCAAGCATTGGTCCCTTCATCTGTCTATCTATATAACCTTACGTTCTATTCCACCATGTCTCCATCTATTAGCTGTAACCTTTGCCACTATCATGCCTCCATCATCATACTCTCATCAGCAGCACCACCACCATCATCCTTTCATCAGCAGCACCACCACCATCATCATCATAGAAATTTTAAATGTTTTCCATGCTGGAATGAGTTGAACAACTCAACAGGATCCAAGTAGCCAGAGGACCATATCTTACTCCAATATCCCAATAATGGCAAAGTTTCTACAGTCAGATGCCCTTCTTGGCACCAACAACATTTGCAGTGTTGGGTGCATTTTCTCAAGATGCCAACACTGTAATTTGAATAACACAGCAATTTGAATAACCAACAAATTACAGAATGTACCAGGTACTTTTTACATAGCACCAGCACCAGTGAGGTTTACCTGGTAGCTTATGAGATGAAAGAGAAGAACGCTGAAGAGAGAAACAGTGAACAGTGTTGAGTGTGTGAATAATGAAGGAGACAGCAAAAAGTGAAAGAGTAATATTAGAATTAGTGTGAAAGAGATATATGATGTATATATATATATATATATATATCATCATCATCATCATCATACATCTGCTTTCTATGCTTGCATGGGTTGCACAGTTCGTCAAGATGAGAGTCTTATTGGAGTTACACAGGTTTATTGTTGAGCAAAAGTTAAGAGAAAGACTAATAGAGACATTATTAGGAAAGTAGTTAATATGAGAAAAGATGTGCCAGGGGAATTATTGAGATAGAGGCAGTGGTAATGGTAGTGGAGTAGGTTGAGTAGAAGGAAATGCATTGCTACCCCAAGTTATATATGGGTAGATAGAGTGGTGCATAAAGAAAAGTTAAGATGATGATGACAAGGAGCCAGAGCATATCCTTTAGGTAACATTTTCCAGAAAGTGTTATAACAGAAGATGCAAGGAGGTTGGGTAAAGTTCTGCAAGCATGCAATCCCTCTCCACTGTGAATAAATAAACATTACATTAGACAGAGTAATCTGAATGCTAAAGGGTTAAGAAGAATAGAACCCTATAGATACTGAGGTCATCAACAGTGATCCCTATCTACTATTGTATCACACAGTGAATCAATGGAGTGGGAATGATTCAGTTAAGTTTGTAATAATGATATACAGTGGTATGATTACTTATTGATGTCCAGTAGGGTGGACACTTAATGATACTCCAGTAGTTTGGTTACTTCAATGATGTACAGTGGTATGGTCACTTAATGATGCAAGATGGTATAGCTACTTTTATATATATTTGATATTTATTTAATATACATTTCATATTTATTTAATTTATATTTCATTATTTATTTAATCTATATTTCATTTATATTTCATATTTACTTACTTGCAGAGTGGTGGTGATGGTGGCAACTATTCATTAGCCAGAGTAATTGCTGACTACAGCGCTATCAAGGAAGACGAAATCTCCGTCAACAAAGGAGAGAAAGTTCAAATCTTAACAACAAACCAAAATAATATGTTTCTTGTCCACAGAGCAGCTAATGAGGTTTCACCAGCAGCTGAAGGATGGATTCCAGGAGTTGTCTTAGGCTCAGTTGATGAAGGTGGAAGTCTCAAGTTAGTACATTTGCTTACCAGTAATGATGTCTAATGAAGGGAAAAGTCTACTGTATGTCGTGTGTTTGATGGATTACCATAAGCAAGCAATATATATATATATATATATTTATATATATGTACACACATGCACACACACACACACACACCTGCTAACATAGTATTTTAAAGGTAGTATTTAAGCAGTGCTATAAACTTTTGTTTATTGCAATGATAACAATTATGTTTGTGTGTGTGTTGTTTTTCTTATTTTCTACTGGTTTTAGTCATTGAATTGTGGTCATGTTGGATACCACCATGAAATTTAGATAATTACATAGTAACCCTAATGCTTATTTTAAAACAATTGAAAAATAAAATATTTAACATTTATTTATTTCTCTATATAACTTCTCGTAAAAACAATCATTAATCACTATAGTAATTTTTGTCAAATCTCTGTCTTTAACTTCCAGTTTCATTTGCATTCCCCTGTTTTTCACCTTCTGTATATATGTTTCCATGTGAATGTGTGTGTGTGTGCATGCACTTGCACACAGACACACACAGATATATATTTCTGAACTTGATCTTTATTATGAATCTCAATTCTTTAAATTTCTCTGAAAAAAACCCATAAAAAAAAAAAACTAATGTGATATATATTTATGATATGTAAAATCCTTGTCAAATTGTTATGTTTTTCTGTTTTTTCATTCTTCTCCAGAAAAACATCATGGCAAATGTTCAAGTTACGTAAATCTAGTTTGAAGAGAGAATCTGACAGCAAAAATACTTTGGAACGGAAAAGTAGAAGTTTGGGTCGAGATGGCAAACTACCATCATCAACATCAAAAGTAGGTGTAGATTTGCTTGATGTCTTAAATTGCTCTACATTTACAGAGCTGACATTATTAAACTGTCATTCTGTTAATCTGCTTTAAAAATTGATCTTGGAAGACTGTTTGAGAGAATGAGAGGAATATAATCCAATATTAATCTATTTACGTTGGATTAGAATTTTTCTATTGTAGATGAAATAACATGAATGAGAGAGGTTTTGACTCCACTCTTTTGAAGATTCGTTTGTTTAATATCCAAACTGAAATGTTTCATGATGACTGATACATCGCAGTGTCTGTTGGTAAGCCTCTACAAAAAGACACATGCATTAGAGTACTTACTGTTCATGTACATGGTATGTCACTGCTGATAAAGACACCCACACACATATCCAAGAGTGCATCAAAAAGAAGGTCAACCAGTTCATTCACCAACACAATACAACCACCAGTCCACAAACATTCTCTATGTTCTCTTTATCTCTTCTGTTGCATCTATAATAACTTCTGCTCTGAAGTAGATGATGTGCCCAGGCCAATCTGTTGACCTACTTCTCTTCCTCTCATCATCCCTGCTGTGTCTCAGCTGCACTAAGCACTTTGCTCAATCCTTGCTTTCCGGAACCATATGCCTTTAGAATTTCCTCTCTATACTCATTTTCCCCTAGATATCAACCTGCATGTGTTCAAGCTATTTTTGGAAATTATTTATTTTGTAAATTAATTAGAGAAGAGATTCTCACCAGACAGCAGGATGCATGGTTGCTCTTAAATATAAAGACCCTCCCTGGTGAAGAACGTACCCTCCAGCATAGACTAGTCATTAGTGACTTGAGACTCCAGGCCAGAAGTTCCAGGTATGGAAGTGAGGTCTGGAATCAAAAGGCCTTAGAGTTAACCTAGCAAAACCCAAAGTCTTAGTAAGTAGGAAGGCGGACAAATCACAGATCCCTTCAGATAGATGGCCCTGTTAATCTGTAGAAAAGGTGTAGGTAGAACCTCCATAAGATGCATCCAGTGTAAGCTTTGGATATATAAAAGGTGCAGCAACGTCAGAGGAAGGTTAACAGGGAAACTAACCTTTGTATGTGGAAGGTGCATAGGTACAATAAATGCTGAAAATGTGCAGAAAATAGACTCCATCAACTGTCAGTGGGGCAAGCTAGAGGTAGTAGATAGCTACCGCTATCTAGGTGACCAAGTTAGTAGTGGGGCTGGATGCTCCAAGAGCGTAGCTGTGAGAATGAGATTAGGTTGGGCAAAGTTCAGAGAGCTCCTACCTCTACTGGTTACAAAGGGCCTCTCTCTCAGAGTGAAAGGCAAATTGTTTGATACCTGTATGCAAACAGCTATGCTGCATGGCAGTGAAATATGGGCTATGACAGCCAAGGACATGCATAGGCTTGAAAGAAATGAAGCTGGTATGCTTCACTGGATGTGCAATGTCAGTGTGCATGTTCGACAGAGGGTAAGCATCTTGAGAGAAAAGTTAGGCATAAGAGGAATCAAATGTGGTGTGCAAGAGAGACAACTGTGTGTGTATGGACAAGGACAGCTATGTAAAGAAATGCTGATCTCTAACTGTGGAGGGAGCCTGTGGTAGAAGTAGACCCAGAAAGACATGGGACGAGGTGGTGAAGCATGATTGTCAAACTTTGAGCCTCACAGAGGCAGTGACTGATGACCGAGACCTTTGGCGATGTGCTGTGCTTGAGAGGACCCATCAACCCAAGTGCACCCGTGCTGGTAGCATGTAAAATACATCTTTTGAACATTAGGCCTCACAGAGGTGAAGTGACAGTTCCTTTCAAGTGTTGGGCCTCACAGAGACAATGACCAAGACCTTTGGCATTATGTCATGCTTGAGAAGAAGACCCATGAAGCCAAGCAAAATCACAGTCGTGGCAGATACAGGTGTCACACTAATTGGCATGTAAATGCACCCCAGTCTCATGTAAATGGCACCCGTGCCGGTGGCATGTAAGAGCACCCATTACACTCTCAGAGTGGTTGGTGTTAGGAAGGGCATCCAGTAATAGAAAATCATGCCAAATCAGACTGGAGTCTGGTGCAGCCTTCCAGCGTGCCAGCTCAGTCAAGCCGTCCAACCCATGCCAGCAGGGACAATGGACGTTAAATGATGACAATGAAGATAAGACTGCCCATGATTATTCTTGTAGGTTTATATTTGTGAGATCAATACAGGTGATGTTCAGTTGTTGGTCAGTGTGTTTGGGGAGACAGTTCCAGTTGATGGCAGTTATAGGGAAGAAAGACTGAGGAATGTATCTAGCTATTGTGCTGAGCATACCTTGGTGGAAGTGGTATACAACTAACACACTGGCCAGATAACAAATGGAATCATAGCCATCTCCACCACCTTTAAAAGGAAGGCACTAATAGTGACAAGCTGGTAACTGGTAAGGTCAAAGAGGCTATCTTTTGTGGAAATGGGACCTACTATAGCATATTTCCATAAATTAGGATAGAACTATGTAGAAACAGTTTTGTGGGAATATTGTACAGCTCTGGAATACACAATCTGACAGAGATAATGGAAAATAGCACACTCACATCACTAGAACTGTCTTATTGGGTTGGAATGATTAATGAATTTTTCATGCTTAGGGCAATGTGTTTGTTGCAGCCAAACTGATGGAATTAAATAGAGAGAGTTTGAGTGGGATTTTGTTATGTCAGTGTGTGCAGCATGGATTTGGAAGTGAAATAGGTAGCCAATGTTGTGGCTTTATTTACAAATGTGTTACTTACATAGCCAGTAACTTGGCTATCATGTTCTAGAACAGATTGAGTCAACTCAACAGTACTTTTCTATAAAAATGTATGGTTTGTTTGTGTAAGATATCCTTAATATTATATTATTGTTCATATCAGATGCTATTGCAATGTATAATATAAAATATTGTGATTTTATAATATAAAATATTATGTATAAATATTAAGATATAAATATGATATATACTTTTATGCATTAGATATTTTAATATATATATGTAATGATATAGAATTTAATATGGTATAACTATGATGTAAACATTGTGATATATATATAATTCTTTACGACATAAAAATATAATATAGATATTATATAAATCTTTTTAATGGTAGAACACAAAGTAGATAAAGCTATAAATAATAGCATGTAAATATTGGGTTTAAAAAAACCCTTGGATGGAAAAAGTCAAAGGTTTCTCATGATGTTCTGATATGAATGAGATTACATAAATATTGAGATAAATTCATGATATAAATATTCTGATATAAAATATTATGATACAAACATTTCTAGTATAAAATATTATGGTAAATATTTATAGTACAAAACATTTTATCAGTGTTATCATAAAAATAAAAGCAGTATTATTTGCCATGATGTCTTTGTTGGCATTGACTCATATCCAAGTAGCAGATTTGTAGCCATTGATTGAGCCTCTTCATCTTGATGAGTGTGAAGGGTGCCAATGCCTCACTCAGATGGCTGTTCAGGCCAAGGGTAGCATAGAAGAGCTGGGGGCATTTATTGTCAAGAAGTAGAGATCAGGTGTCAAAGATGCAAAGAGCAACTTGCACTTCCTCATCACCCATCAACTCTCCTCTGTGATAAATGCCCCCAGCTTTTCTGTGATATAAAGCATGACTATTAAATATACTAGAACTTATTCTCTTTTGTTGCATACCAAACCACTGCAAAACCAGAATGGTAACATAACTTCTCTCTTTGTTTCAGATGAGTAGTTCCGATTTTATTTATGAAGTTGCACCAACCATTCAGCAGGCTCTCGCTGATATAACAGTAAACGCAGGAGAAGAGGCTGTGTTAACTTGTCGTATCTGTGGTCGCCCCAGACCAACTATCACTTGGAAGTCTCCAGATTCCAACACTGTGATACCGAGTGCAAGAACTTCAATTAGTTACTGTGATGAGAATGGTGAGGCACGGTTGCAAGTAAGTATCACTGGCTGTTATAATCATCGTTGCATCTTCTTCATTGTCATTATCATTAGCATCCTCATCTTCTCTGTTATCATTATCATCGTCATCACCCTGATTGTTATTATTACCATTGTCATTAATATCATCATGTTCATCATCATCCTCATTGTGGTCATTATCATCATCTTTACAGTTATCAGTCATCCTCATCTCTTCAACATCATTGTCATCATCATCACCATCATCATCACAGTCATCATCACCATCATTGTCATCATTGTAGTCATCACCACCATCATTGTCATCAGTCATCATCACCATCATAGACATCATCATCATCATTGTCATCATTACCATTATAGCCATCACCATCATTGGTTGTTATCACCACCATTGTTATCATTACTATCACTATCGTCATTGTCACTACCACTATGTTTTTCATTATTTTCATCCACCATCTTCACCTCCAGTCTTATGTGTATCTCCTGTCACTACCATTACTGTAACCTCCGCTATGGCTGCCACCACCAGTATAGCTATTATTCAACTCGTACATGAAGAACCCCAACTCTTCCTAGAATTTATTTCATTGGTTTTGTCTTGTCTCCTCCTTTATAGATATCTGATGTGACCATGTTAGATGATGGAGAATATTTATGTATTGGCAGCAGTGATCTGGGCACAGTGATGAGTAGAGCTTCAATTACAGTCATTGGTTTGTATAAATTATATACACACATATATACCTGCACATGCAATCACACGCACACATGCATACATATGCACGCATGCATGCATACATTTATGTCTATCGTCATATACAGACACAGTCCTTCGTTATTTGCATATAGACACACACACCATACATACATGCATACATTCATGCACACACACACACACATTCACTCTCTTGCAAACAGTTTCATGTTATTTGCTCCTGTTTATTATTTTGCTATTTTTTACTCTGGAATATCCAATTTTTTTATATATTTAATATTTTCAAATATTTTTTATATCGTTATGTCTATGACTTGAAAACGTCTAAAACTATCAGTATATAAATGTGAGGTGCTGGACAACTGACAACATAGTCAAAAGTTCTGATCTTACTAATTCATGTCAATGTACCACAGCCCCCTGAACAAGACCCCGCCTACTTCACAATGTGGTAAAAAGGACATCCAAAAGTAAAACCTTTACAGAGTTTGAGCATAATCCACATTGGTGTACTACTTACATACATGGGTTGGCACAGCTACTACTTATACAAACATTTCAGGTCACAGAAAATATAGGTTATTCAAGTGATTGACAGCGGCTCACTTACCAACACAATTACACCCACTGGCTCACAGGCATGATGTTTCTGCTAACTCTCTAGCCTACCTCTACTACAATGACCTTTTTTCCTCTGATCTTGCTAGCTTCATTCTTATCCCACTCAGCATACTCCTCTCTTGTCGGCCTTATTGTGCCTCATAGCTCACATATTGCACTAAACACTACAAACATGGCAGTATAAGCCATATAATCCATGGTGGGATTTGAACTCAGAATACAAAGAGTTAAAACAAATTCTGCAAGTCATTAGGTTTGATATTCTTACAGGAGATGTACAATCCAAACAGTATCTCTGCTATCATATATGTATGTGTATATAGTGTTGTGTACACTTATATTATAATATGTTTGTGTACATTTATATTATAATATGTTTGTGTACATTTATATTATAATATGTTTGTGTACATTTAAACATTGAATTATCTTTGCTGTGGTAACTGCCTCAAAGAAGAAATTCTCTTTGTAAACTGTGTGTGAAACACTGAGCGGAGCTACAAATGATATTGAACTGTAAGACATGTATTTCTGTGTCTATGCTTCATCAATTAGACACCAAATCAGTTGATAGCAGCCCACTAAAAACAGGTGTTCTTATATATGTAAACAGCAAAAAATACATATACTGGCATGAGCTAAGCTTTGTCAAGCTGGAATTAATTAGATAAAAGCACACTAACCAGCAATGATTAAAATAAAACTGTACATTTATATTTAACACATTTGTCTACACTCAAACATGGAAAGACCTTCACTTTGGTATCTATCTTCGAGGAGAAGTTCTTACAGACAATGTAAGAAAGTACTTCTTGCTGGGATACAGATTACATCATTGGACTGTAAGGTACATGTTTCTACAAGTATAGTTCACCAGTTTCAGACACCAAATCAGTCATTCCCAGTTCTCTCAGAACTGCCTTTCTTATATGTAAACAGCAAAAAATACATGTACTGATGTGTGCTAAGCTTTGTCAGACTGGACTCTGTGTGTGTGTGTGTGCGTGCATGTGTGCATGCATGTATATACACGTATGTGTCTCTGTCTATATCTATTTATTTATTTGAAACACCAGGTATAAAAAACTATTGTCATATCAGAAACTGTAACTTAGTGATTTAGCAAACAAATTCAAATAAAGTGAGTATCAGATTGAAATAACTGTTGTGGTCTTTGTGATTGACTAAATTCAGTAAAAGAAATTGTGCATGTGTGTGCATGCATGGATATATGTTTATATAAATGTATAAAAATAAGCTCATCAGCTGAAGCATTTCAGTATTCTTAGGAAAGATAAGTTTTTGAGCATATTGAATTGTTTTAAATAGTTTAAAATATATAGTTGAAACAAGGATGAAGTAAAATTGGCAGCCATTATTGTGTAGTTAGTTTGATTGTGACAAATACAGTAGAATAACAAATTGCTTGTAACTGTCATATATATATTTATATATTAATGTATACAGGAGAGACAATTGAACTGATGTTAACGAGGAATGATTATAAGTGCTAGTCTTGATGTAAGTTAATTAACAGAGCACTTTTATTGTTTCTATAGAATTTACTTAATTGTCATTCATGGTTTTTCAGATCGACCAGCAGCTCCTGGCAAGCCTGTCATACGCAATCAGGTAGGAACAGTGGTACATTTAGAGTGGACACCTCCATTACAGTCAAAATCTGGACAGGTTCAGGGCTACACTGTTGAATACAGGTTTTGTGGTATGAAATATTTCTCAGTATTTTTACTTGAGAGTTTAATCCTTTAGCATTTAGATTACTTTGTCAAATGTAATAGTTGTTTATTCACATTTTTATAAAATCAATCCTGTATTATCTCATAGCTTTGAGATTTCAAAGATATGATTGTTTATTTTTAAAATGACATTGCAGGGTAGGTGTGAGAGGCTGGATCCGGCCAGTTTGAACGTAACACAGGTAGAATATTTGGACCAGATATGACCTGTTTAAATGTTAAAGGGTTAAAGCAATTGAAATATTTGCTAGATTTAATCTTTTTTTTTTTTCTACTTTTGTAATTTTCCTCTGAATGTGACGAAATATTTTTTCTGGCATTCAATGAACAAGTTTTGTTACAATTTCACCATAGGTAGCAATCCGAGGGTGTTTTGAGATTGTCACCCAACCTACTGAAAATAGCTGTGTTCAGACTGTCTTAGGAAAAAAACAAAAACACATAAGTGCAGGCATGGCTTAATGCTTATGAGTTTTGCCTTGAAGCTAATTGCTTTCAGTTTCAGGTGCCATTGCACTACATTAAAGACACAATGGGCAATTGTGTTCTACAGAAGCCTTGGATTTACAATGTTTATTGAGCAGTAGTGGAGGACAAATACAGACACTCACACACACACACACACATATGTGATGGGCTTCTCTCAGTTTCCATCAACCAGATCCACTCACAAGGCCTTGGTCAGCCTGAGGCTATAGTAGAACACACTTACCCAAGATGTCACACAATATGTATGTATATATATGTGTGTATATATATATATATATATATATATATAATGTATGTAGATATATGTATGTATATATATGTATATATATATGTATGTGTGTGTGTGTATGTATATAGTGATAATTTACCAAAAAAGACAAAGACAGGTGTGTAAACAACAAACAGATGTATTAGTTTAACGCTCAGGAAGTGAGAAAGTCTTGCGTTTCAAGCCTACGCTCTTTGACAGAAAGGAACACAGAAATAAACAGGGAGAGAAAATAGAAAAGGTTTAGTGATCTATCATGGCGAATGCTGGACAGAAGGGTCACACAGGAAAGCTAGGAAGAAGGTGCATGTATATGTGAGAGCATTATGTGTATGTGGAAGGGGGCTGGTGACAGTGGCATGTGCATGTGTAGGTGTGTGGATGATGGTTTAGGTGCTGGGAAGTGGTCAGTGCTAGTGTGTTCAGGGCGGTGTGATGTGGTGTGCGGGAGGCAAGGGTGGGGTTGGAATGTGTAGGGGTGGGGTAATGAGAGAGGGGGTGATGATGAAGGGAGAAGGTGGGTAGGAGTGAAGAGAGAAAGTAGGTGTCAGAGCAGAGTGGGAGGAAGTAGGTGTGAGAGGAGGAGGGTTAGATGAAGAGGGGAGGGGAGTTGAGCCCATGTGGTGCAAAGGAGTGAAGAGAGAAGATTCATCCCTGCTCATGGCGAAGACTGGAGTCCAGATGGCTCCTGTGCAAGGACAATCCGAACACAGACAGGTGTTGTAAAGAATGTCTGGTAGAGCAGAAATGGCGCGAGACTGGGGTGTCATTGCTGAAACTGATGTCTCGGAGGTGTTCCATGAACCAGTCAGCCAAGTGGCATCCCGTTTGACCGATGTATAGAGAAGGACAGAGAGAGCAGGTTATGCAGTAGATGACGTTGCTAGAAGTGCAGGTGAAGGAGTCAGTGATATGATAGGGTCGATGATGGGTGCCTGTGAGGAAGGCGGTGTTGGAGAGGTAAGAGCAAATGCAGCAGCGTGGGCAGGAGCAGGGGAGCGAACTGGGTTGAGAGGTTGGGTTAGGGAAGAAGCTGTGGACCAAGAGGGCTCGTTTGAAGGAGGGGAGGGGTCGAATATATATGTATGCATGTATATATATGTATGTATATGTGTATGTATATATATGTATGTATATAGGGAGAATTCTCAAAAAAACAAAAGACGATGACAGGTGGTGTAGACAACAAACACATGTATTAGTTTAACGCTCAGGAAGTGAAAAAGTCTTTAACGTTTCGAGCCTACGCTCTTCCACAGAAAGGAACACAGAAAGAAATAAGGAGAGAAAATAAAGAAAGTGTAGTGGCTAGCGATCTATGATGGCAAACGCCAGACAGAAGGGTCACACAGGAGAGCTAGGAAGAAGGGGAGATAATAAAGTAGTGGTGATCCCCAAAATGAAGGTTAGCCTTCCTTTGATATTGCTGCACCTCCTATGTGTCCATAGCTTACACTGGGTACATCTTATGGAGTTTCTATCTATGCCTTTTCTACGGATCGAGCAAGGCCATCTACTTGAAGGGTTTTGTGGTTTGTCTGCCTTCCTACTTATTAAGACTTAGGTTTTTGCTAGATTGACTCTAAGGCCCTTCAATTCAAGAACTTGCTTCCACACCTGAAACTTCTCCTCTAGTTTTGATAGTGACTCAGCTATTAGAGCAAGGTCATCAGCATAGAGAAACTCCCAGGGACATCCTGTCTTAAATTCCTCTGTTATTGCCAGGAGGACTATGATGAATAAGACAGAGCTGAGGACTGATCCTTCGTGGACCCCTACTCCTACCTGGAATTCTTCACTACACTCATTACCAACACTCACCTTACTGACAGCATCCCTGTACATGGTTTGTACAGCTCTTAGCACATTGACCACCAGATAAGGGATTGGGGGACCCTGTCAAAGGCTTTCTCCATTGGTACCATACACTTTTGGCGATTGGCACTTCTTTATGCAGCTGTCCTTATTCATACGCATTACATGTCCAAACCAACATAGTCTTCTCTCTTGCATGCTACATTTGATTCCTCTTATGCCCAACTTTTCTCTCAGTACATTTGCACTTTGTTGTACATGTGCACTGATGTTGCACATCCAACAGAGCATACTATCTTCATTTCTTTCCAGTGTATGCATGTCTTCTATATATATATATATATATATATATATATATATTCAGATAGATATTAATCAGCAGAAGTTACACAATGACTTAAGGACCAACAGTTTTGTGCATTGTCACTTATCAAACTATTTGTGGAGGATTTAAGGCTTTATGTCAAAGGCAAGAGCAAATGGGGTTCCTTAGTGCAAACTGTAAGCTTTTTTAATAGTGACACCTGGATGACTTTTGGAATTGTGGAATGTGCTATGATAGAGATAAAGCAGGGAAAACCCATAGAATGTACTGGAATTATTATTATTATTGTTGTTGTTGTTGTTGTTGCCATTATTAAGGTGGTGAGTTGACAGAATCATTGGCATGCCTGGCAAAATGCTTAGCAGCATTTCGTCCATCTTCACATTCTGAGTTCAAATTCTGCCGAGGCCAACTTCGCCTTTCATCCTTTCAGGATTGATAAAATAAATACCAGTTGAGTACTGGGGATGCAATCGACTTACCCCCTTCCCAAACTTGCTGGACTTGTGCCAAAATTTGAAATTATTATTATTATTATTATTTAAGGCAGTGAGCTGGCAGAATCATTAGAGTGCCAGGCAGAATGCTTAGTGGTATTTCGTCTGTCTTTACGTTCTGAGTTCAAATTCCATTGAGGTCGACTTTGCCTTTCATCCTTTTGGGGTCAATAAATTAAGTACCAGTTTCATACTGAGGTTGATCTAATCGACTGGCCCCCCCTCCCCCCAAATTTCAGGCCTTGTGCCTATAGGAGAAATGATTATTATTATTATTATTATCATCAATAATAATAATTAAGGCAGCGATCTGGCAGAATCATTAATGCACCGGAAGAAATACTTAGCGATGTTTTGCCTGTCACTACATTCTGAGTTCAAATTCCGCCGAGGTCGACTTTACCTTTCATCCTTTTAGAATAGATTAAATAAGTACCAGTTGAACATTGGGGTCAATGTAATCAACTCATCCTCTCCCCCTAAATTGCTATCCTTGTGGCAAAATTTGAAACTATTACTATCATTATATTTTTGTTTCTTTTTTCATCTATTTTCTAGGTAACTCAGACAGTAATTCTGCTGAATGGCAAACTGCAATCCCACATGTACAGACCACATCACAAGTAGTGGAGGACCTTGTCCCAGGTTCAACGTATCAGTTCCAGATTAAAGCTACTAATGCTGTTGGAGTGAGTGAGCCAGGTTTAGCCTCTCAACCAGTTGTAATACCAACAGAGTCAGGTATGCATTATTTGGCTGCTTTTCTCTCATTCTGTCTACTCAAACATTGTCTGACTCAAAAGATAACCTGTATCCTTGTCAATGTAGCAGTGTAAACCTTTCCTAGAAGCAGTGTAACCCTTTTACTAGAGTAGCGTGGTATTGTAATATTGTGTTTTGAAGTCTAAAACACTTTGTTAGTGCGACTGTGTAACATTGACACTAGAAAAGTGTAACATTGTTACTATGACAGTATACTATTTTCACTATGGCAGTGTCATATTGCGACTGTGGAAGTAAGTTCAGCTGGCCATCACTCAAATTGAATGGCTTTTCATGTTTTTGCTGATTGTTTTAGGTGCCTGTGTAATTGTGAGCAGATATAAACAACTTCTTAGCCTTGTCATCTGTTTCTTGGGCAACTTGGGCAGTAATTCTGCTGAATACCAAACTACAATCCCGCATCTACAGACCACATCACAAGTAGTGGAGGACCTTGTCCCAGGTTCAACATATCAGTTCCAGAGTGGGAAGGGAAAGGGCTACACCAACACTTGGCTAGTATTCATTACAGCTGAGCAAACTAGAGTAGTGTGGTGAAATGAAGTGCTTTGCTCAAGGCCACAACATGCAGCCCTGTTCAAGAACTGAACCTATGACTTTATGATCATGAATCAAAGCTCCAATTACTAGGCTGTGTACCTTCACATTGTCACTGCAGCAGTGTAACATTGCCACTATGGTAGTGTAATAGTTATTGAAGCTTTGCTACTAACACTGTCAGGGGAACAGTGTTTAAACTGTCAGCTGTGCAAAGTATCATTGTCATTAGGTCAGTGTAGCAGGGTCACTAGGGCAGTGTAACTATGGCAGTACAACATTGTAATTTACATAGTGTAATACTGTTGCTTGGGCAGTGTAATATGTTGACCAGTTGACACTAACCTTCTTCCTCAGTTATGGAATTTCAAAATAATGAACAGAATGAATATCTAACTTAAATAAATGTTTAACTAGTTTGTTGGGTCAAAAGTCTCTACATCAACCACATGTACTCTTTATCACTTATAATTAGCTTTAGATTCAGTTGAGTTTAGTGGGTAACAGAATAGTCTACTCTCTTATGTAGTTAGAAAATTTATTGCCAAAGATATGTTAGCTCATCTACACAGCTAGAACAGTGAGACATATAAATAGTGTGTCTTTCAGTATGTTGATCAAGTAGACCTATGATCTGTGAATTTTATATTGCAGTATCAAATGTCACTTTTGAAAATGGTAGATTTTTAAAAGAGGTTTGGCTGCTAATTTTAGTAGATCAAGCAATCGTGCTGTGACTTTCTTGTTGGTTTGTTAGTATAAAGTTAATGCTTATCGTCTAAGACATTTCAGACATGACTATCTTATTTTTAGTGATGTATAGGACTACAGTATGTAAATATGTTCTATATAAGATAGTAGGGTGCATTTTGAGAGAAATTTATTGCTATGTCTAGCAACTCAAACGACAGTATGAAGGTTTCGTCATTGGTGTGTTTGTCGTAAGTAGAAATAATCACGAGAATTACTTCCCTTGTACTTTATAGCTAGTGTCAGTGGTTTCCAATGTTGAGCGATCTGAAGATGATAGAAAATTTGTTGTGTGATTATAATCTCACAATCATAATAATTATTAATTAAATGGACAGCAATTCACATCAAGATGTCCTCAAAATATCACCTATCATTCTATGAAGCTTCATGTTATTGGTACATTGTGATTGATGGTTTTATATAGCTGTATGAGTTTCAACAAAGGAACCTCATCTGTTAGACAAGACCAAGAATAGATCTTTCTATAGGAATTTTAAAACAAAGAAAATTCTGAGTTGAGGTACAAGGTTGCTAGGAAGGTAGTATGTGTCTAAGACCAGTGAGGAAGATATTATTTGTATTTTTCAGCTGCATTCTTATGCCATAAAAGCCACCTGACTGATAATTTAACCGTCACTCATCAATAAGCTACAACCATAGAGCCATCAATGAACTGAATTTTTATTGTATAGGCTCATAATCTTTAATAGCACTGAAACAGCACCCAAAAGATTGCTCTTCCTCTCCAAAACCAGCAAAATATTTCTGCTCTGAAGAACCAATGAGGAAGACCTCATGGTAGTCATGGGCAAACTGTGGTCTGTGGGACTTTCTGACTGGCATGCCTAACAAAAAATTACCTTTATTTGTTTTAGTAGTGCTGCCAACCTGATGGTGACCCATGTCTCATGCAACCTGCTTCTTGGGAAAGTTTGCCTATGCCTGCTCTGTAGACTCATTCATCTTGCTAGAAATACCAGCCAGATTTCTTCAGATCAGACTCTATCATAAAAGCAAAAAGATATATTGAACTATAAAGCTGCAATTTATGCAAAACGATAGGATTGTCATGTCTGGACCTCCTTTGATCACATATCTACTCAATCATGACTGACCTGCAGCTAAGTAACATCAACTTTAGCTCTCAGCAGTTGCCAAACCTCTGTAAAGCCATTTTGGATTATTGGTGTTGCTACTGTTACACTCCCCCACAAACATCATATATAGTCTTTAAAAAAAGTCTGGAAGAGCCATTTCTGAGGAGGGTTAATTCCTATAGTCTTCTATACTAAAAAATCACTCATGCAATGAAGCAAGATAAAGCAGTGGAACTGTTGGCTTGGTGGTTGCAAGTTCAAATCTACTGCTCGTGTTTTATTGCACTCTTTAGGAATTGTTTTTAATTTCTTAACAGCTGAGACTCGCAATATCTCTAGTAATCTAGGTTCTATCTAGGGGCAGGTTTATCCTCATCTATTTAACCCTTAAGAAACAATAGGTATCTACAGCTACTGTCCCTCTACATTCATTGTCCCTACAGAAGTTATTCTAAAACTCATTGTTCCTTATAAAGGTAGTCACTGCCCCCCATTAAGGTATCTTTAAAAAATCCCTTAAAAAATCATCTCTATAAAAAAATCTCATGTCCCTTAAAAAAAATCATCTCTATAAATAGTAGACACACTCATTTACATTATATCATCTTGATTTTCTGCTGTCATTGTGCTATTTTTTTGTCTTTGTAGAATTAAGCGGTCGTGAAGAAATGGTTGGTGCCATTTGGAAAGCAACATTTCATTATGATTACAATGAACTTGAGGAACTTGGCAGGTTAGTATTGATATCAAACAGTAGAACAATACACAATGACTGGTATATTGTGCGTAGGGTGAAAATGATGTAGTTTTGTGTGTGTTACAACTCCAGTTGAATCACAATGGTGTGTCAGTTGCTATTGATATAGTTTATTGTAAATTACCACTCAAAGATATACACAGTGATAGATACCATGTGTAAATTAGGATTGATATAGTTCACTGAGGGTTACTACTTCAAACATGACACTCTACTAATATCATTTGTGTAGGACGGAATACAGTGTATTTAGTGAGATATTTAATGTTGAGAGAAATATTGGTTCCAAATTTTGGCACCAGGCCAACAGTTTTGGGGAAGAGATGAATTGATTACATTGACCCCAGTGTTCAAGAGGTACCTATTTTGTCGACTCCAAAAAGATGCAAGGCAGAGTGGACCCCATGGCATTCGAACTTACAATGTCAGAACAGAAGAAATGCCGCTTAGCATTTATTCCAGCACAGTAGCTATTATATCAGCTCGCAACCTTAATGCTGAGAGAAATATTACCAATGATCTTTATTGAGCTCTATTTTTTTATTATTCTGTTGTTGTTGTGTAAGTACTCCAGATCGACCCCTTATTCATTCTAGTGTCTGTTAGGGAAAGTTTGAAATACTAAATTATATGCTTCAGCTAGACTCAGAAGATGAAGTGTAATCAGTGGTGAATGTAGTCAGTGATAAAATACAATGGTTTGATCAGATAAGTTTCTGATTGTTTTAACAGATTCCCTTAAAGATTTTCATTTATATTTGATGTTAAACTAGTGGATACCATAAAGTCTATAACCTGATAGGGCTAAAGCTACTAACTATTCTTGTAACAGATGAAGTGTATGATATGCATATCAGATGTGTGAAACATTGGATGGGATGGTAATGAATGGAACGGCAGAGAGTAAGATCTTGGATGTGACTCATTTGATATGCAATATGAAACTCGAAAGATAAGTTAATAAGGAAAGTGTTAGAAGTGCTTTAAATCTTTGTTCACTTGTTTATAAGAGATGTTAGTGTGATAAATTGTCAAAATTCCAAGATGTACCAGGCCAGAGCTACCCTTACCTATTTTGAAAAATAACATTTAATCTCTCCCTAATATATTATACAAAAAGCACATTTCAGGATTAAATTCTAAAGTTGGTTGTTCTATTAGTTTATTCATTTCATCTTTTCATGATTTTGAAAATTATTTTCTAGTTTAAAATATGTTTACTTCAACTTATTGTTCCTTATCTCCTAATTTCAGAGGTCGATTTGCTGTGGTCAAAAGATGTGTCCAGAAATGCTCAGGACAGGAGCTGGCTGCCAAATGTATCAACCGCAAGCACTTATCCAAGGAAGCTATTGAAACAGAGTTTAATACGTTACAAAGTCTTTTTCACACGCATTTAGTTAAAGTGTTCGATTTATATGAGACAAAAACAAATTATATCTTGCTAATGGAGATGTAAGTCTATTTGTTATTTCAGCTCTTATTCTCCTTTCAATAAATTTTTCAATTGTTTTCCCCACAGAAGTCATCATTATCATTACCATCAACAACAACACAACAACATCATTTTATTGTTATGAACTGGGTACATCTGCCATACAGTATATCACTATGCAGTATGTCACCAGTCATCTGATGTTCTGTATGATTAAATAGCAGAGACATTAGTACTAATTATCCTTCCTCCATTCACCCATTATCAGAGTAAACTTGGTGCATTTATTGTGCTAATGTTTCTAGAGAGATTATCTTTCAGGACAACTTTAATTCAGAATAGCTGCTATCCTATATATATGTTATAGCTACTGTGACGTGGGAGCCATATCTCTGTTGTATTTTGAGATAAAAGAATAATTTACATTGATAAATTTGTATGAATCAACTAGTTGTTAGATGGGCTTCTTTCAGTATTATCATTTCATTATCATTTTGGTTATAAAGAAAACTGTTAGCCTATAATTAGAGTGAAGGAGGAGAATAGAGATACACATATTTAAAGATTATTTCATTGAAAAATGTAGTTCATAAAGAGAACATCGTTATTCTGAAATTTAAGTATGAAAAGATATATATATATGTTTGTTGTCTATTTGTGTTCAATGCCATTGCAGTGGAAAGAGTGAGTGTGTTTTTGTCTCTGTTAAACTATGTTTAACCCTTTTGATACCAACCTGGTTGAAACGCCTCTGGCTCTGTAGTACAAATGTCTTATTTTCAAAAGTTCTCAATTAAAATCTTCCACCAAACCTTAGTCACAATTTATTTTCCTAACACTAGCTTAATGATAACTAAGTTATTTTACTAAATTCTTTGTTATATTTAAAATTAATTGAAAGAAAACACAGAGTGTCTCAACAGAAATATAGTAACAAAAGGATTAAGGCATTCTTTTTTTATGTGGATGCATAAAATAAGCTAGTGTCACATTAAAATCCACCCAGTGAATTTTGAAAAGTAGATGGATGGCAAATGAATGAAGATGACATGAGATTGAGGGGAACCACTAATCTTGTCAAGTTACATGACAACATCTTTCGTGTTAGTACCATGATAAAATGCAACCAGCACATTCTGTGCAGTAGTTAGTGATAGAAAGGGAATCCAGCCTTAGAAGCAAGCTGAAACTGAAACATATAAGCAAAACAAAAACCTCCAACCTTTCTGGGAGAACAAGAACTCTGCATAAGCACTGACTTTGATTGTAACAAGCCAGCTAACTCATGCCAGCTTGGATGTACAACAATGATGATCATACATACATACATACATATATATATATCATCATCATCATCATCATCATCATCGTTTAATGTCCACTTTCCATGCTAGCATGGGTTGGACGATTTGACTGAGGACTGGTGAAATCAGATGGCTACACCAGGCTCCAATCTGATTTGGCAGAGTTTCTAC
>NC_068982.1:162268148-162268611 GCF_001194135.2 Octopus bimaculoides
CACACACGCAAACATATATACAAACACACACACATGCCGGTGGCACATAAAAAGAGCGTTGGGCCTCACGGAGGCAATAAGAATTGACTGAGATCCTTGGCGATTTGCCATGCTTGAGAAGAAAACCCATCAAGCCAAGTGAAATTGTAGTCATGGCAGATACTGGTGTCGTGCAACTGGCACTCATGCTTGTGGAACATAAAAGCACCCATTACACTCTCAGAGTGGTTGGCATTAGGAAGGGCATCCAGCCGTAGAAATCATGCCAATTCAGACTAGAGTCTGGTGCAGCCACTCAGCTTGCCAGCCCTGGTCAAACCGTCCAACTCATGCCAGCATGGACAACAGACATTAAATGATGATATATATATATATATATACACACACACACACACACACACATGTAAATATCATCATCATCATCATCATCATCGTTTAACGTCCGCTTTCCATGCTAGCATGG
>NC_068982.1:162269451-162271499 GCF_001194135.2 Octopus bimaculoides
AAAACTGGCTGCAACATCAATTATCAGTTGCAACCAGTTTTCCAAGCTGAGAGGATGTAAACTCTGCTTGATTTTCTTCTTTTTTTCTCTACCCACTGATGAAGGGTTGAATCCAAAATGTTGAATATTCCACTCCTCACAGCAAGTTCATTGTACCCCTTTCACTCTTTTGTATATATATATATATATATATATATATATATATATATATATACACACACACACACATACATATATACACATCTTGTTGTAATGCTGTCTCAGAGATATGTATGGCCTTTGTTTTGTTTGTATATTATATTCGTACCAACTACTTGCATCTTGTTTATTTTCATCGTCATCTACTACATTCACTCATTATTCCCAGCAGCCTTTTGCTGTTGACACCACCAAAATGAACAATATTATCATAAAGGGCATGAAACTGTAATAATTTTTGGACGATAACTGACAAAGAACGAGTAAACTCTCTGTTTGTTCTCTTGTTGTACAATTGTTGTTCAATTTTGTTTGTGTACATACATACACACACCAACATATATACGCTTGTAAAATAATTATAACATTTCATTCTCACTCAAGACTATTGTCTTCTCTTTTGTTGACAGCATTCCTTCTGGTCGTTTGTTTGAATTTATCTGTATCCGAGGACATTTCGATGAACTACAAGCTGCTGAATATGTCCAACAAATACTGGATGCCATTCAATATTTGCACAACTGTCGGATTGCTCATCTGGACATTAAGGTTTGTTTCTGGATTGTTTTTTTTTTATCTTTTATTTGTTACAGTTATTGGACTACAGCCATGCTGGGGCACCATCTTGAAGGAACAAATCAACTGCAGTCCTTTTTTTTTTCCAGTTTGATACATATTCTGTTGGGCTCTTTTGCCAAACTGCTAAGTTACAGGGACATAACCAAACCAACACAGTTGTCAAGTGGTAGTGGGTGGGAAAAGCATAGACACACACACATACAATGAACTTCCACAGTTTCTATCTATTAAATTCGCTCATAAGGCATTGGTTTGCTTGGCACTATAGTAGAAGATATTTGTCCAAGCCATCACATTGTGGAACTGAATCTTGAAACTATGTGATAGCAAATATGAGTTTCTTAACCACACAGCTATGCATTTTGTTTTGTTTTCTTTATTATGGCTTATTCAGATAAAGGACAAGGATAACACCCATAACTTTTATGCACTCCCCACCAAGACTTGTAGGAGGAAGAGAGGAAATGATCCTCTGAAAGGAGACCTGATCCAAACGCTTACTACAGACCAGCTCTACTTACAACACCCAACCATAGGTGGTGGTGTTAAACTGGATAACAAGTTTTATCTACTGCTGGATGACAGTTTTGAACTTCAGAAATCTTCATAGCTGATGTTTGTTTCTAGTAGTTGAAGATGTTTTTTAATTGATGAACAGAAGTGTTACATCATACAAAAAAAAAAGTTTTCATCAGGTGAATACAGGTAAGAATTAACAATTAGAACTTCTCAAGAACAAGTACGTAGTGCCAGATGACTCTACCGACCCAAATTCTCTGACCTATTTCTGCTCTCTTCAAAGCATAAAGAAGAAATTTTTATGGATATTAATGAACAATCATATGATCCCATATCATCGAGTTGACAACTTGCCTGCTTCAAACGAAAGAATGCCATAAAATAACTCCCTTTGGCACACACACACACACACACACACACACACACACACGGTAAAACTTCTGTATGAATTATGTTATTTCTTGTTATGTAACACATACAAAATTACCACTCAAATCCAATTGAAATCACCTTTTTCTATTCTGTAATTCAGGTTTGTGATGACCGTATTTAAAAACCTGATCATCAATATAAACTTGAAAGGAAGTTCTCCCAGAAATCTGGTCCTTTACCTGATGTTTCTAGCATGTCCAAAGCGACATTTGTGCCCCCACCCAACCCCTGACTTTTTTCCTAAATTTCTTCCGATTTCTGTTTTCAGTACAGGAGATTAGGATTTTGCCCAAAAAACAGATTCTCAATATTTCAATTTT